>NW_010547025.1:0-70931 GCF_000687285.1 Phaethon lepturus
GAGGCTTCGGGGCTCGGTGCCGCTCTGCAGCGCTGGTGGGCTTGGGCACAAGCGTTTCCTGCCGGTGCGGTGTGGGCGAGAGGCTGTTGCCTGAAAGTGCTGTTGCGAGGGCCTGATCTGGTCCTACAAGGAAGGTTGTTGGTGTCCCTTTGCCTCTGTGTGTGTTTGGGGGCTTGGTGAGGGTGCTTAAACTTGCCGTTTGTGTAAAAGCCCGCCCAAAAGCTGTTCAGAAGCTTGTGAAGCTGCAGACCAATAAACGAGAGCATTTTGGTATAAATGTTAGGGTCTTTGCGGGGGGAGGGGGGGACGGAGACGTTGTGAGAGAGAGATCAGTTCGTATGCCTCCATGTGTCTTACGAATTTGAGAAGCAGAAGGTATTGGAAAGGGGAGTAGAGGGCTGAATTACTCTTAGATCAGCGGTGTGCTTGTTGTGGGAGCTCACACTGGAAACGTCCTCTGTGCTGTTTTAAATGCTATTGCTCGATGAGTGTTCAGATCTGACTGCGTGCACTGTTAGTGTGCCAGGCTCGTGCCTGCGGTAAATCCGAGTGGCACTGTGTTAATGCTGAAAGCTCTTCACCAGGTGATATCCACAGACCATTTCTTGTCTGGCACAGCTTCCAGCGCTCTTCTAAATGTGAAGTTCCTGCATCCCACCGTAGCGATTTGAAAGAGAAAAAAATTGAGTTTTCCTCTTTCATGCGATATTTAGTCTTGGTGCCCTAGCGATTGAAAGGAGAGAGCTGTTCCAGTGTGCGATCACTTGCCACAGCAGAACTTTGGTGTTGACAAACCACACAGCTTTGTAGTGGAAGACATAATCCGTAAATGGAATGGCTCCCTGCTTATGGGTGTGCATCATCAAGCTTCAGCTGAGGTTTCTGTGCCCTATTTCAGTGCTGGGCCCAGGTGCCTCTCATGTTCTCAGCATGGTGCTGCAGCTTTTTGGTATGCCCTGAGTTCTGTAGAAGAGTGTTGTGGAGCTGGAGGGGGATTGTTGTGCTGAAAATATGAGCTACCTGCTGCCTCAAGTGATGGGCATGTGAGCACAGAGAAGCAGAAGAGTGGTCTTGTACCATGTGGGAGAGTTGAGTGTGAGTAGCCCTTCCTGCTGGCAGCTGTTTATATTTGCTCTGAAGGTGTATTCCCATCTGTTAGAGGAGTGCATGTGTACAGCACTTACTGCTGAGGTGTGTGTAGAGGGATATAGGTTTAGGGGTTATAAACCTTAGGTTTATAAGGTTAGGGTTATGAGTCCACAGCATGTGTTAACAGTCACTGAATGGCTTCCCATTAGGGAATGCCTTTCTGTAAATGGAGTTGCCTTTTGATTCCCATTCAGATTGACAAGCCTTCAAAACACTGCGTGGTACTTGGTTTGGCCAGTCTGTTTGAACCTGACTTGCAATGGCTTTGGCTGCCTCTTTGGCCTCTGCAGAGTAATGCGAGGATAGAATTCTGAGTGACAGGGGCGGAACCCAGCAGGCTTTGGGTTTTGCTTCTGCGGCCATTTGAGGAGGTTCAGCACACTCTCTTCACTTCCCCGCTGCCGAGCATGTGGTGTTGGACCTTAGTGGCTCCCTGGGAGCTGTTACAAAGCCACTGAACTTAGACTGTGCTCTGCTCAAGGCTTCTGCTATGTCTGTCAGCAGAGTCTCCTAGAGTAAATGGCAACAGATGCACCCCTGGCAAACTATTCCCAAATGTTTGACAAAGCCAGTAAGTTATTTGTTGTGCATGTCTCCATCCGCATCAATATTCTTGCAGGAGCACTAATGTCTGCTGGCAACCTTCGTGTTTCAGATCATGAGTTGATATGTAGGCTGTTTTTTTTGCAGACTAGATGCAGCCACAGTGCTTCCTTCAGTAAGACTGTAGATCGTAAATCTAGTTGTTCTGGTAGTAGTTAGCTTTCCCTTCTGTTCCACTAGTCTCCTGGCAGAGAAACTAATGAATTTTCTTTTTTAGTACAGAGGGGCACCAAAGGTGAATATATACCATTCAAAAAGGTGGTATTAATTGACCTGGCTTTGTTTTACTGTCTGTAATCCAAGGAACAGTTGCAGAAGCTGTTGTATTTGTACGTAGGTGATGAGCCCTGGAAACAGTGTAAGAATGGCTGGGGATGATGATATCTGCTTGATGACACAGCTAATCACCTGCTTTTGGCTTAGATGAGCCTATAAATCACATGTAGTTAAATCAAGTAGCTGCATAACTGGCTTCCTGTGAGTGCTTGCTGCACTACCCTTTGATAAAAGATTTCCAATAAGGTTTTAGAAATTTCAGCTTTTATTATAGACTTTCAAAATTTTATAACTTCATTGTAATTCATTTTTTTTCTACTTGTATGATTTGTGATGTCTGCTGAAATGTGGCAAGTGTCAAAGCGTAGTTTGGATTTTTAAAAGGGCAGTTCAAGGGAGCAAAGAAACTTTACTCTGGTGGAGTGCCCTGAATTGAACTGAAGGTCGGCTCAAGATAGATGGTATCGTGAGTGCCTGGAAACAGCTGTTTGTGTGGAACTGTAAAGCGAGATGGTTACCCCTTTCATGAGCATAAGCTAGAACGTTAGAAGGATGTAACCTGGCTTTATTCATGCAGCAAAACAAACTAAATTTTCTGAGTAAAACTTCTGGCATGTGCAAGTTAACTCTTCATCGCCCTGGGACTGTGACAATCTGTCCAGACCTATTGTGTGGTGTGAAAAACACTGTTTTGGAATGTTCAGATTTCGTTAAACTTGGCTACTTGGTGTATTTTGTAAGATATCTTGTTCTTGAAATATGTAAACAAATTATGTGTACTTGTGTTTTAGGCCCCTGGAGGAATTGCAACACCCCTTGTTTACGGCCAACTTCTAGCTTTATACCTGTTGCATAATGACATGTAAGTAGCTTGATTTAATCTCTAACTTCACATACTGAATTTGTCACTATTGGCTTGAGCTCTAGTTGCCAGAATATCAATTATTGATTGTGTGACAAACAACAAAATCCATGTAGGCAGTGCTGTCTTTTTAAATTAAAAAAATTCACAGAACTTCCTGACTGAGCAAGAGGTGGAAGAGTATTCTCATCTGTTTGCTTTTGCCCACCCTTTTGAACTGTAGGGAAAGAAAGTTCCTGAGATAGTGAAATTGACTCCTTTGGAAAGTGTTGAACACCTCAATGTCTTGATTTGTAGCTTTTCAAGGCTAAATGACTAAATGTTTCAATATGTCCAAGTCTCCAGAATGCATGTGACAAAGCTGGGTTGGGAAGAACACGCACAAAGCAGTCTAAATCTTTGGTATGCAAAATGGGGTGTGGGCATATGAAGAAAGTATTTTTGTACTATTAAGTAAAATAAAAAAGTCTTTAAATGGTGTTTATTTCATGCTTTGTACCTTCTATATTTGTATGCTTTATAATGTACATAATACAGTAGTACATGTATATAATATAAATACAAATGCATATACTGGGGGTGCATGCTCAAATGTGGTTTTTTTGCTGAAGTGCATGATCAATGTTTGGACACCACTGGTCTAAATGACTACTGACACTGTGAAAACGTACTATTTTACATGTGTTCATCAAAGATGCAGCTATTCCAAAAATAAAACTGCAAAACGAACTTCTGTGAAATGCTGCCTAGGATAGAGGAAAGAAAAACCTTTTCTAAGCTGGTGTTAAATGAGGCAGTTGATGAACTATTTGTTGTATTGTGGCAGTCATGATGGTAGTTGAGGGTAACTTTGTTAGAAGTAGACATAGAAGGAATATTCTAAAGCACTGAGACTGTGTTAATTATAGCATCTCGGCAAAGCTTTTGGTATCTCCTTGTAGCAAGTATTTGGTTACTGAGAATTATTTTTAATTCAATTTTTTTTAGGAATAATGCACGGTATCTTTGGAAAAGAATCCCTCCTGCTATCAAATCTGTAAGTACTTTGTAAAATACCATTTGATACTAAACCAGTTAGACATAAGCTTGCAAAAGAATGGATTCTGTTTGGTTCTGTGCTGTGAACTGCTTGCCCAGCAGATGGCCTGCTGGTCTTTAAGATCTCCTAGCTGTGCATGGGTTACCCGTTTCCCTTCCCAAATAACCTGGTGCAGTAGAATTCGGTAAAACTGTGGACTTTTTAGCCGAAAACCTCCTGATAAAGGGTAGTCAGCTGGAGGAAAAGAATGGATCTGACTCTGGGATGGGGCAGCATTCCATATGAGGGTGCAGAATCCTTTGTGCAGTGAAAAATGACTTCAGGTAAGATGCATCTACAAACTGATTAACTTTCTGACGGCAATTTGTTTTGCACTGCATTTGGATCAAAGCTGCATTTTGAGGTTCTAGGTAAATAGCATACCAGAAATGCTTCCAGACTTTACTGTTGTTAATTTCTTGGTTTGAGATCATATATTTTACAAGGAAACAAGCATTCTATAGTCTTGTATTAAGAAACCTCATGGTCAAGATGGGAGCTGTCAGGTGGTTCTGAAATAATTTTCTTTTGCCTTCAAGAGAAAAGAGTAATTACATCAGTTGACTCAAGTCATCTGGACCAAATTTTACTTGGACTTTCTCTGCAACTTGCTGCATTTGTTGCACAGCGATGTTCTGTGAATAATCAATCTGGCTTTTTTGGTGTGACTTGCATTTCATGTGAAGCATCGTTCTGGTGGGGGAAACTTACTGCATGGATTATTTTGGGAAAGTTATACCTCAGAGCGTAGTACTTTGTTATGTGTATGTGTTGATGAATCTTCTGATTAGTTCGAGTCTTAACTTCAGAAACAAATCTATTCTCCCTTACAGTTGGAAATATTACTTTATTACCCAATTTGGTGTTTGTTGCTATTCTGACAGACTTTGCTTTAGATTAGACATTAGAAAAAATGTCTTTACTGAAAGAGTGGTCAAACATCGTAACAGGCTGCCCAGGGAGATGGTGGAGTCACCATCACTGGAAGTGTTCAAAAAAGTGGGCATGGCATTTCAGGACGTGGTTTAGTGGGTGTGGGGGTGTTGGGTTGATGGTTGGACTTGATGATCTTAAAGGTCTTTTTCAGCCTGAATGATTCTGTGATTCTGGGTGGTAAAGTTTTGGTAGAGGAGGGACCAGGGAGCTCGGAGCAGTGATACCTACTAGAACAAGGTTTCCCGATGCTTGTCTGTTCATCCTTACTGTGATATACTCTTAACAAGGGGAAAAGGAGGGGAGTGGCAATGGGTTTTTATGGAATGGTTGCTGTAGAGAAGACACCATTCTGGGTTAACTGTTTTTTTTGTTTGTTTTTGTCACAACAGGCAAATGCTGAACTTGGTGCAGTTTGGTCAGTAGGACAAAGAATCTGGCAGAGAGACTTTCCAGGAATCTATACAACAATCAGTGCGCATCAGTGGTCCGAGACTGTTCAACCAATTATGGAAGCACTTAGAGGTACAAACTGAACTCCTTTAGGTAGCATGGAATTATGTGGCCTTAAATTATTTCTGTGTGCTCAAACACAAATAGACAAGTAGACAAATGACTACTTAAGAAAAATCAGAAGTAGTCAGGAGCATTGTTGCCAAGTTTTTCTAGGTTTTATTTAAAGGATTTTAGGTAACAGGTGTAAATGAAACGCTTACTACAGAAACTTGCAGAAACAGACTGTTGTTATTTAGGATTGTGTGTGTAGTTGTATATTCTTTCATATTAAAACTTCACACACCAGATGTTTTGTTCTGTAATAGCAAAATAGACCACTAGTTACCCAGTTCTATCAGACTTTTAACCAGCAATCTAGGGAACTTGGCTTGGTATTTCAGAGCCTTGTGACACTTAAGAAAAGGTTTTTCTTTTCGATGTGGCTTTAGGCAAATGTTTTAACTATACTGTGCAACAGTAACGTGCAAAGTCTTACTACTAGAGGGCAGTACAGATTGCTAAAAAGCCTTCCAAGGTGTTTTGCAATAATGAATTCTCTGTAGCTTTAGAAGCGACTGATCTGCAGATGCCTTGGTATCAAAGTAGATGTGGTTAAAAAGGCATGAATAGTTTTGACTAATTGCTTTTTAATGATTTTTTCTGATTATGAACTACTTGACACTCAAGCTATTGCAAATGGAGAGTGCCATTGGAAGCAGTTTCCTAAATTGCTTTACATACTGGTGGTAGTACTTAAGATACTGCAAACTACATTTGGAAGTTAAATGTGCTCTCTGAGGGGTTTTGTCGTGGCATAGCAGCCAGAGACAACAGCTTGCTCTGGCTGTGGTACTTCAGTGAGTTGTGGGAAGGGAGAGGAAACTTCTACCTTGAAGTGCTAGCTTTAAGGGTGGTAGTGGTTTTCCAAATCTATTAGAATTAGAAGAATTTTCTCAGATTTCCTAGTTATGGAGATTAGGCTACTGTCTGCTTACAGCGTTTATCTCTTCTTAGATGCAACTAGGAGACGAGCCTTTGGACTGGTTTCTCAGGCATATACCTCAATAGTTGCAGATGATTTTGCAGCCTTTGTCGGACTTCCTGTAGAAGAAGCTGTGAAAGGTACCTTGCATTTATTCATGGAATAGTTTTTCTATAGATGATTGAGATCAGAGAGCTGTTAAGTGATGGTCAATAGAAATGTGTACAAATTCTGAGACTGTCACAAAGAAGTGATGAGGCAGTGAATAGAGATAAATATCTTGGTTCTGGTTAAGTTTTTTACTGTTTGCCACTAGTTAACATCGATTATCCTCCCCTTCTACATCTGGAAGCGTTAAAGCAATTCAGCCATGAGGGAGGACTGAAGGTAGTGGGTTAACCTAGTTTTGTGTGCTGTTACTACCTTCATGATCTTAACTTGTCCAACTAAATGTCTAAATGCTTACAAGAAGTGTGTCTGGGTTGTGGCATATAGGCAGTGTACTGAGATGCTTTTCTACTGGTCTTAATGTGCATCTTTGTTTTGCATTTCCAGCAACCATACAGTATTTTTTCTTACAAATGTGCAAATGCCTTTTCAGGTGTGTTAGAACAGGGCTGGCAAGCAGACTTTTCAACTCGTATGGTAATGCCTAAAAAGCCAGGTAGGTGGAGCTGTTATTTCATTAGACATAGAGTTTAGCATTTTCTAGTAATTAGGTGTTAGTTTTTAATTACAATTTTGCACAATATTCTCTTAGATATTTTTATGGTGGCTTATGCTGCTGTAGAACACGGTGTGTTTCTGAAATGTAGGAAGAACAAAGTAGTGGGTTTGGTTTGAGGTTACAAGTAGTTTGGATTAAACTATATCCTCAGATTAACTTTTTTAAACAAAAGCAGACAGGATATGCAATGATTTCTCCTGCTCCTCCTCTGGTGCTCGCTCTGACTCAGTGGAACGTAAGTTGGATGACCTCAAATGACATGTCTTAATCTAATAAAGATGAGTAAAATATACCATTTTGAAGCTGAGATTTTTTTTTTTCACAAGAAGTAGAACTTCTTTATGCAGGGATCTAGTAGATTGTTGTGTTCTGAGGAGCTCAACTTGTTGGTACAATTTCCTTTGCTTTTTGAAACTTACTGTACTGGATCTTTTCTTCACTGTCATGATGTTGATAACAGAATATCTGTTCCTGCTAAGATCAGCCTGCAAAAATACTTGTGTTTTTTTCCTAAAGGCAATATCTATGGCTGGCTGAGGCAAAAATAAATGTTAAGCTATGAAGGTAGAGATGAAATGACTGCTCTTAAACTGCACAGTACAGCTCTGGCAGGAGCAAAATCATAGCATATCTAGAAGGGTAACATCTAAGAAAAAACATGGTTTGGGCAGAATTTTTAGGCGTTCAGAGCGCAGAACATTACAGTAAACATGTGCCAGGCAAGGTGTTGAAATTTATCCCTCGGGGCATAAAACTAACGAGAGTTAACTTCAGTTTTTGCATGTGATCAGTTTTTTCATGAACTGGTTGCAACATATGCAGTGCTTACAAGGACTGAGAGTTAGTTACATGTGGTTCTTTTCCAAAAGTGAGTGCAAGAGCTGTTTCAGAGACCAAAGAAAGAGGCAGGGGACTGGTGTCTATTTTGAAGCTGCATGTCTAACCAGCTAAGCCTTGGGTATTCTGCTTTTGGGCTATGAAGTAAAACAAGCAAATAGGTTTAATTTCAATTACCTTTTCCCAGTTTTGGCTTGATGTATAGAACTGTTTAAAAATGGGTCCACTGGGCTAACTTCTACTGTGTTTTTCTTCAGGTGTGCTGGAAGCTTCCTTTAACAGATTTATTCCTTCATCAGGTACTTCCTGTTTATATGTAATCTACTTGCATGATTAATGTAAACACAGTTTCACCAGCATCACAAAATAGGAATTGGGTCTTAGACAAATGGATGTCATCGTTCCCCCCTCAAAAAAAAAAAAGAAAACCCAACAAAGCCCAGTTGGGTGCTATGCAAACATGTTTCTCCCTCTGTCTTCTCTTTCCCCTCATATTTTGAGGAGTGCCTGAGATTCCTGCTGCCATAGCTGAAGAAGGGAACAGAGTCCAAAGCAGGGGTAGGCAGCCCCTGTAAAACAAAAAGGATTTTGGTGAAAACTTCTGACTTGCAGGCAAATTCTTCACAAAGCACCTCTGAGTAGGTTTTGTTGCTTTTGTGTGATGTGGGACTTCTGAAGTCTTCCCTGTAGAAGAAAGCAGTCTTCTGGTTTTCCTCAGAGCTCAACTGTAGGTTGAGGTGTAATATGTTATGTCATGCTGATTCTCAAAACACTGTTGTCTCTATTGTTCATAAGACAGTGACAGCAGATATGAATTGGTGGCTTGCTGGGTCAAACATAGTTGCCAGAAGTGTCTTAAATCTACAGGTTTAATTCCAAGCCAATTTCAAGAGCTGGAGTCTTGCTTTTTGAAAACATTCTTCTGATTGTCAGCCTCCCCTCTCTCATACTTGCAGCCCTGAGCAGTATGTCTACTTTAATTATATCCTGAATGCTAGTCTGTGAGCTCTTCAGGGAGAGTAAATGCAAATTTTCCTGCTGTTTTTTATTTCTGATTTTTAATTCCGAATTTATCTCCCTGCCTTTAGCCACTTGTCTTCCAATCTATTGTTAAACTCTAATCTCAGGTTAGCTGGCGTCTATATAAGGATCTGCATGTGCATTGCATTCTCTTGCCACCCATGCATACTTTGGTGTGTTTTGTGAGTCAGATAACCCAGTAGGTTTATTTGGTTTTTTCAGTAAGGCAACTTGTAAGGGAAGGAGTAACCGCAGAGCTCCAGGACACTTTTTGTCAAGTGGAAGTACTGTCAGTCTTTGTTAGTCAGACTTCAGTATATGCAAAAAAAAAGGAGACTGCTGACAACTGGAACTTGTTACAGCTGTCTTTGTTGTTACTAACTCTTGGACTACTTAATGTTGCTGATAACAGAAAAGTAATGTCAGCTAAAAGCTGCATAGGTAGGAGATACAGTTAAGATATGCCCCTGTAAGACTGTTTAACAGTCTTGATGCATTTAACTTTTCCCTTACTGTTGTGATGGGTGGTATTGCAGACGGATTTGCTTTCTTAATATCATTAATGATGCATTTTTTTATTTTTGTAGAACCTGCTCCGGTTCCACCAATTCCAAATGAACAGCAGTTGGCCAGATTGACTGACTATGTGGCTTTCCTTGAAAATTGATTGCCCTGCTCCTGTATTCAGAACAACTTGGGAATCCTGTGTACTGACAGTTCTAGAAATCTAAGATTTATTTCATTTTGTATCTGTTAAATGTTGCAGCACCCCCTGCTCAAATGTGTGAAGTGTATAGCGTATGTTATCCTGATTTGTGTTTTGCCAAAGCCAAGCTAGCAATTGAAACAGTCCTTTAACTCCTGTAATATTTATTCAGTAGGTACACAGCAGTATTACATAGTAAGTTGGGTTTTTTTATTGACTCATAGTAGAGAGGCAGAACTTTTCAGGTATATTAGAAATGAAGAAGAGAAGAGTAATGAAGCAGGTTAACTGTGAGGAATTTATGCTAGTAGGCTCTGTGCTTCTATGGTGAGTATTGCAGTGCTTATCACAGATCAATTGCCTGTGGAATTAAAGTACAAAGAGTGGAAGACTGCCCTACCTGTATCTGCAGAGGGAAAATATTTTGATGGAACAGTAACTTAAAAGAATTTACAGTAACTCTTCTGCAAGTATGTTTGTGGCATATTTATAATTGATCATTTTTCTTGTTTGTCTTTCTGGGTTGTTAAATGTTCTTGTTTTGATGTGAGAAATTTCACATTGGGCATATTTTTACAGCAGAAAAATTGGAGTTGTTTAAGAAAGGCAAATCTTCACTTTGAGGAAGAATTTTTACTTTTGGAAGTTTTTGAGTAACATAGGACACCAGGTATTTTGCTGGGTGACCATACACCTTCTTGAGGCCTGTCATGTCTTGGTTCTTTTCAGTATACTTGGCCAGGATTTACAAGAGACAACAACTCTTACATGTCTTTAAGCTTTCTGGATTACCTCTGCAGTTATTGGAGAGGCATTTAAAAATTAGAGGAGGTGTCCCTGAATAGAGACCAATTGGGATGGGGATGATATGTTATGCTGCAACGTCAGATTGAGGAATATGTTTTCTTTATCAGAGCACTGCTGTGTTAATCTTTGAGTTGAGAGTGGATTTTAGAAGCAGAAAGATGCCTTGTATTCCCAGGCTTCTTATTTGTATTATGCTGGTAAAAAGGCTGTGGGAAAATAGTGGTGCTTTAAAGGGCAGTGCATGCCTTCATTTGCTTCTCCCCCTGCCCCCCTTTTCAACATCATATTTGGTGGTTTCATTGAAGATGGCAAGTGTGCCGTATGTTGTGATTGTTTTTTCCGGTGTGCACTACCTACTGTACATTCTCGTGCTGGGGATGTGTTAGCAGGGAGGAGTTAAACTGTGCACTGCTGCTTTGAGAGCTCCCTTTATATGTAAACTCTAAAGCAAAATGATTATTTATTTGAAACCCACCTAAGACTTGGATTTCTAAATTCAGTGATATTAAAGAACATGTTTACACTGACCTTGTGTACTTGATTTTTTTAATTTTCCTTAGTGTACAGTTTTTCTGGTTTGGCTAGTTTTTTAATGAATTCTTATTGGCCTGATTTGGATAGGGCTAGTTAAAGATTAGTGCAATACATTATGCCTAGACAGGTATTTTGAACGGTTTTGTGTGCAGCAATTGTATGGTTTTATATTAAAAAAAGTACCCTTCAGATGCCTTTTAAAATATTCAAAGGTGTAAAGTACTTGAGCTAAGTAAGAAAGAAAATAAGAAAATATTATATAATTATAATATATAATTAATATTATATAATGATAAATATAAGAAAATTAGAAAATTTCCCCTTCTGTGTGTGTATTGTGCAACTCTGCAGTTGTTTGTAGCACACAAGGTCAATCCTGCTTGCAACAATGAAAGTCAGGTGTGATGAAAGGATTACTAACCACTTGTACCTAAGTGGTAATGGGAGAGAAGCAATGTGGACACTGGTAGTCTGTGTCTGTCTCAAATCTAGGATCAAATCTACGTCAAGTTTAGTAAGCTTAACTCTATCTAGTTCTAACAAGTTCATGATTTTGAGATCTCTGGTCTGCTGTAAAATTAAAGCTGGCTTTTAGCTTTGGGTATGGCATGAACTCATAGCTTGCCTTGAGTACTGTTCCCAGCCATGCTTTTTTCTTTGTACTTCTTTGGAATCCAAGCTATTTGAGATCTTTTCCATCCTCGTTGCCCATTATCATGGTTTCTGGTTCATAAGTATCCTTTTTCAGGTGGACTGCTTGTTGCCACTCTTACTAGTCATGTAGTGGATGTAGTATGGCTCATAACAGCAGAATATTTTCTGTTTGCTCCTGATCCTTTCTGCGGTTGGCTCTGTTCTAACATTGAGCACTGCCCTGTTCTCAGTGTAGTAATGACAATGACTTGAGTATCTTTCATCAGCAGTGGTAACTAGGTTGGTGTGCATCATTGCATGTCCTGATCCAGGGTTTTCCCCTCTGGTTAGTGCAATGCATGCGTGGATAAGAAACGGGCAGTGAAACAGTAGGTGATATTTCAGTATTGTAAGACACTTCTGGTCTTTGTAATAAGACTTGCTTTTGACTGCTTGAATAACTTTATAATCCTGGCATTGTTGCCTTGCTAACCTGAACATCTTTATCGATGTTGAACATAACAGGTATTAGAGTAATTTATGGTAGCTTCCTCCACTATGAAAACAGACTACCTGCTACTTATCCTTACCCAGTCCTTTCCCCTGTAGTCTACTAGCTTGCGTAGTTTTGGGAAAATCTGTTGTATATGAAGTAGGCCATTTAATCTACATTTGTTGATTCTTTGTAGAAGAAGTTAGTAGACTTGAAGCTGCCTACAAAACCAAACTGCACTTCCTCAAATACTGTTCTATGTGTCTTTAGTATTTCTCCATTTTATTAACAAAACGCTGCCTGGTTCCCCTGTCTAGATGCTCATCTTGTTTTTTTTTGTTTTAAATGGGCAGGTGAGGAGTAGGCTGAGCTTAAGACTTGGTAAAGGAGGTAGAGGTATTAAATGTTGGAGAAGTAGGGGTAGTACAGCCAAATGGAATGCTGTGCTTCATGTCTGGGAAAGGCAAATGGGACAAGTTGCTTTTATTGGTGTTAATTTGAAGTAACACTGGAATAAGCCTTAATCTGCTGCCAGTGATACAGCTTAACACAAGTGGCTTTGAGGTATGTTGTTGATAACTGTCATGAGACCTCTAATGGACTTGTTTGGTACGTATTGAGCTAATAAAGTCAAATTTTTAGTTTTCCAACATGTTCTTAAAATTAGGGGATGATTTTATCCAGCAGGCTATCAGCTGGTTCACAGTACCTATAAATAGCACATTTGCATCCAGCGGCAAGTTATTTGTAGTTCTTTGTGGAGACTGTGTGATACACTGTCATGATTGATTGATTTGGTTCCTGAACTGGACGGTGCCATGGATCCTCAAAATGGGAATGAGGGCAGTCTCAAAGTACTGTGAAACACTGTGCTTCTGTTTCAAAATACTGGATCAGAAAGTTTGGAGTTACAGTAGGTCACTAATAAAATTCACCATTGGATTTAATGGCTGAAGACAAATGCAGCTTTTCTGTATCGGCAGAGGGTCAATAGGTAGAAAGACATGTTATTGTATAGCATAATTCCTTTAATTAAATGAAGAGGGTTTAACCACTTTCTGAAATGTAGAGAGAAATCTGTCCATAGAGCTGTGGTTAACCTAGCAAGCGAAGATATAAGACAAGCTTGGTAGAAAAGGTAGGAGAGTTCAGTTCTTTTCAAGGCAGTGAGTAGTCTCAGTACAGTAGCTATTTTTAGGTTTGTTCTAACTCATATTATGGTCTTCAATTGAGTGTACTTGGATACTATGGAAAAGCCTAAACAACTCTGACACATGGCATTACTAAAGCAGAAGTAAGACATCTCTGTAGAAAAGCTTTTTTTTCCTCTCTCTCTCTTTGGCATGGGCCTGTCTTGTTCTAAAATATTGCAGTCTTAAAGGGGTCAATAACTAATTCTGCTCAGCAGCAGCGTTAGTCCATTTGTTAGACGTGATCTGTGTCAAAGGATTTCAGTTTACACTTTCATGGCTCTGACAAGCCTAGCATAGCTTTGTGCTTCCCTGTCCAGAGCCCTGTCTTGGTAAACGGACTGAGTAAATGACTTCCTAAAGTGAGATCTTTGAGTGTTTGAATACTTACCTGGGCTGCTTTAGTCCTGTGCTTTCAACTTGACAAAGAGGAAGTATTTTTGTGGTTGTATTTGCCTTTTTTTTTTTAATTGAAGCAATTGGTGTGGGTTTTGGAGTTCTTCCAAATGCTTTTCCGTCCACAGTGCTGGAAGAGTGCTGGAGTGGGAGGACCTTTGGGTTAAGAAACCATTAAGAATTCAGTTGGGAGCAGAGGTTCATGAAGTATTTGAAAAAAAAATTCCATTTCAGTTTGTTTCCTGTTTTCATCTGCATCCCACATGTAATTGAACATTGTTTCTTTGCATTTTATTAGCCTCTCCTATATCGGTCAGTGATGCTCATTTACCTGCAGTTTCAGTCTGGCCAGAGAAAGCTGTTTCAGCATAAAGGTGGCCAAAAAAGGAGAAACTTGGTGTGGAAGCACAACACTAGGGTACGCCTCCTTGCTGAAGACCCTCATGGAAACCTTCCATAGGCTTTAATAACAAAGCCAAGTGGATTTTTCCAGGATCTGATCAGAACTGTCAAACTCAGTTAAGAAAGGGAAAGCAGAATGCACATGTAGAAAAATGCCTGCAATGCCTGGTGAGACGAATGGTACTGATGTTGCTGTAATGCGTTTTGATCGATCCTGCTGCAGATACCGTGTGTAGATAATGTTCTTCCTTGTTTTGGTAATTTGATTCGTTCTGGAAACCCAGTGGAGGTTTTTCCGTAGATAATATTCTTCCTTGTTTTGGTAATTTGGATTCGTTCTGGAAACCCAGTGGAGGTTTTTCTGCTTTGCTGATCTATAAAATATGTGTGGAAACTGGCCGGTCCAGTTTCTGAACATTTGAAAAGCTCCTTTTAAGGGTGAGAAGGGCATCAGCTCAGGGCAGTGCTAATTACTCCTCTGGTGCCCTGAGTTTATTCAAGTGACTGGCTACACTGGTAGCAAGCACAAGATGCAAACCACTGGGCTGTGTACATCTTGTTAGCTTCTTTCCTCTCATCATAATATCTTGTGGGGCTTCCAAGATGAATGCTGCAGATCGATTACTCAAATTAAGAGTTCTGTCTAGGCAAGGAGAGAGCTAATAGTGGTGTCATTAAGTCTGTATTCCAGCAGCCTGGTGTATGTGCAGTAAAACCCTATGTAAGACAGTAGGGGACATCTGGAAAAATGTCTTGGGTGAGTGGTTAGTTCTGCCTGTGCCCTACCCTGCTAGAGGTGCCTGGGCCATCATCCAGACAGCTTGTTGGTATTTTCTTACTTCTAGGAAGGACTAACTGGGCTAGCTGACTTGGCCCTACCAGTTCCAGAGCTAGAAGCAGTTGGAGGTATCTGCTGCCCAGAGCCTGGCTTCCTGCCTTGAGAGAAGCAGTCCTAAAGCTTTTGTAAGGTGTCTGAAAGTAATTATTAATATGTGTTTAATCAAGTCCAAGAGTGACTAAAGTAAGAGTAAAAAGAAAGGGCTCACAAGATTATACTCTAAATAGGCTTAACCTTGTGAAGACCAGGGCTTGTAAGTCACTGAAGATCTACAGTGAAGCTTTCCTCTTCAGGTCAGTTGACATCACAAATCTGTTCCAATGCCCTTAAATCTTCTAATATCTTAATTCTTAATATCTTTTTATAAGGTATTAATTCTTAATTTCTTATTCTTAATATATTCTAATATGTAATCTATTGCAACTTCTTTGTAATATAGTAAATGATTGGCAAGCTTCCTGTGGTCCACTTAAGAAAGCTAAAATCAAAGCCTAGGTTTTATTTGTTGTAATTCAGAATATTTGTCTCAGAAGCAATGGAAACACAAAGTAAATGGTTAAGTCTACCAAGATGCTGCAAAGAACCTAAATATTGAAGTAACAGTCTATTGTACTTTGACTGCGGCTGTCTTAAATCTGAGAAATACTAGTCAATGCTGATGGGCTGTGTGGTTTTATTTTGGAGCTGGTGCACTGGGACATGATGTGAGTTATTGGCCACCTTTGGCAATTCAGTGAGGTTTTAGTTTCACCTGGCTAGCTGTGGATGCTTACTTAAAACAAACCCCTCTGAAAACAACAAACTTCTGCTTCTGTTTAGTGTAAAACAAAACATCAGTTGGCTCCCAATGGACCATGACAAGGGAAAGGCAAATGAGTTGCTGGTTTGTGATGGGAAGCAAACTTCTAAATATCTTACATTCTCAGATCATACTAATTAATTTGGGAGGTTTGCAACTTTTTTAAATCAATTGTGTTGAGCAATGGAAAGTAATGTGCATTCCTCGTTTCCTGAATTTAGGATTGATTATTAAATGCTGACTTCTTCTGTGCTTTCACAGTAAAGGACTTCAGGTGGGATGCTAGGGCTGTGTGGCACAACTCAATGTAAATAAAGTCAGAGAACATGTTAAGCATTTGTAATCGGGATGCTTATCAATTCCTCAGCATTGCCCTGAATGTGGATATCTTTCTATTAAATATGAACACGTTCAAGAGAAATACAAAACTGGGAAGGAATGAAGTTTTTTAAAAGTAGGAACCCGGTTTGTTTCTTCCATGCGAGCCTTCAGTTAAGCTGGGATAAGTGATAGAACAGACAGTACTGAATCGTGACTAGCATCTTACTTTGTATTATAACAGCCCATCAAAGCTGAGATTGGTGTAAAAGTATGTGATGAGAATCCATCTGAGGTGACAAGACTTGTAGATCACTGACTGCACTGAGAATGGGACCTGGCCTCTAATTCACAAGGTAGGGCACACTCTTGCAGGTGTTTAAAATCTGTCAGATGTTTGAGGTATGAAACCTCTTTTATTGCTTTGTCTTTTTATGTGGACTTGAACCTGTCTGGGGTAGAGCGTACTAACTCTTACGGTACCCTGAGCTTTACAAACTCAGGAGGATGACACACTGTGCTTTCCTGTGCTAATTGGGATCTGGTTTTAGACTGAGCTTATGAATAAACATGTGGGACTTAAGTACCATACACAGTGAAGGTCTTGCTGCATAACTTAATCCTGCAGCAAACAAAGGGAACTGTATTTAGTTCAAACATTTTACTGTAGTTCCAACTCATGTGGTGCATTTTTGGCCTGTCAGTACAGTGCAGCTCATACAAGGTAAATGGCGTATTCAGCTTACCCTGCCCTTAAAAGAACTAATATTTGGAAATAACTTATACCTTTGTTTAAATTTTTACAAATTGGTTAGCTGCATAAATACTAACTGCTCCCAGAGATTTAATGCTGTTTGTGGGTAGTGCTGTAATGTGGGTAAATCAATGGCAAATGGGCTCAAGCCTTGATCCGATTCATCAGCAATGCTTGATCTTTCAGAGTTGAGCTCTTGGGACTTAGCTGACTTAAATGCTATGGCACTCCTTATGTATTTGGTCTTGCAGGCTGGCATGTGCTAAACTTTGGAGGTGTGGAAAACACTGGAGATTGACTTGTCTCCTACTGTGTGGAAGGGCACCTGCTTGTGACTGACAGTCTGTACAAAACAGGATTGGATAAAGTATAGCAATATAAAAATACTGGGTGTGCTTTGGGGCGGGACTTACTATGAAATCTTCACGGTTGGAAGTCCTGCACTGCGTTTTTATTACTAGGACATTACAGTTGTATCCTTCTCAAGATCAGAAGGGCAAGTGATTGGAACAGGTAGTAATAGATCTTGGGTACCTCAGGTAGACAGCCCCCAAAGCCTGACTGGGATGAGATGTAGAGAGAACTTGAATGCAATAGTAGTCACTGCCTAGACCAACTAGTGGTAGATGAGAGAAGACTGTTGATCTATTTTTCAGTGCTGCTTAGGACAGATGTTAGCTGGAGAACTACTCTAGCTGTCACAATATGGTTAGGTTTCATGTGTGGTTGGAGAGAGCAGGCCAAATTCTCTATGTGGAAATTCTATTTCAGGAAAGAGATTGATGCAAAAAGAGGCAGTTAAAAAAACTGCAAAAGGGAACAATCAAAGCAAGGTGCCTACAACGCCTATGTACAACCTGGAGACTTAAACCTACTGTTTTAGAAGCCTGGGTAAAAGGTGCTTTGCTGCAAGTAGAAGCCTAACACCCCTGCAGTGGCTCCATAGGAAAGTTGAAGAGGTGTTTTGGGGAGAAGGTTGGCACTTAAAGCAGAAAGCTTGTGCAAAGAAGGAGTAGAGAAGCCTGTAAAACATGTAAGATCAAATGTAAGTGGGAAATGAAAAGTGTAATGAAATGAGAATCAAGCAGTGTTTTGCAAAGGGTGCTCAAACTGATGGGTCGTAGTTACTTAAATGTATTGCAAGTGGGAAGTCGGCAAGGGCATCAGTAGAAGTTGTCCTTGACAATGGGGAAAATTACAGATGCTGAACGATTTTGCGTAAGTCTTTGCGTAAGTCTTTGCGTATTCCCACCCCAACATGTTCTTTGCAGTGGTATTTGCTCAGGGTTCCTAGGTCAATTTAGAGTAATTATATGGGAAACATTAGACTATATGCAAGTAAGATACCAGAAAACTGTCAAGACCACAGTATTTATCAGAGTCCTGAAGGAACTCTGATACTAAACTAGAAAGTTGCAAGCAAACGGTGTCTAACGTTCTGTTGCAAATGGTTGCTGTGCCAGAGGCCTGATGGGTTGTCAGGGTAACACTTCCAAGTAAAGGTCTGTAGCGAGAGCCTGGGAACTACCAACTGTTAGGCATCTTGCTAGGACTAGATATTAGTGGTAAAGATGATGAACCACTGAACTTATAGATAGAACAGTCCGTTTGGGAAGAACTGCTATGGCTTCTGTAAAACAAGTCCGGCCCGTTGTCTGGAACTCTATCAGTGTGTCTTCAGGCATGTGGATAAGAGGGGATCTAGTGAATGTACTGGATTTGATGTCCCACACTAAACACTGAGGAAATAATATTGCTGCAGGATCACAGGAAAGCTGCTTTAAGGCCTGAAAGCTGGTTAAAGGGTAGAAAGCAATGGGCAGGGCTTACTGGCTACTCTTGCAGTAAACGCAAATCAGCTTTGGGGCCTGCTGGGACCAGTGCATGGAACATTTTTATTGATATCCCAGAGGAGGACATATGCAGCAATCTCCCAGTTTTCTTAGGAAGCTCTTTCGGGTAGTCATTGCAGCACTGATGGCAAGGAAAACGGGAAGAATCTCCCAAAACTGACTGGGTAGACAGAGTGGTAGCAGCTGAGTTGTAGGGCACTGTAGGTAAAGGCATCCAGGGGCAAAATAGTTGTGCTTGCATGATGCTGAACTTGAAACTGGCATTTACAGCTTTGAAAGGAGATTGGGGAGTCTTTACCAATAGCTGTCCAAAATCATTAGTGATGTGTGAGAGTGAAAAAAGCCAATAGTGCTAAGCATCATCAAGGAGGTTAATGAGAACAAGAGGGAAAAATTTTCTTGTTATATAAAACTTTGGTGCGGTTGCAGAAAAATTCACTCGAGTATTATGATTCTGACTTCCACCTCTTGAGAATGACAATGGAATTAGAGAAGATGCAGAAAAGTACCTGTAGGATGCAAGGGATAGAGCATCTGACTTCTAGGTACAGAATGGAAATGCTGGGGGCCCTCAAGGGAGTGTATAGAAGAGGTATATCTGAGATGTTTGAAATCATGAAGGCAGTGGATAAGCTAATGCAAAGCTTATTTAGCAAATCCCACAAGATTCTAGAGGTAGGGCACACTTTGACACTGGTTTAAAGCAGATGGAGCATACTTCTGTATAGCATGTAGTGAGCCTCTGGAACTTCTTGCCGCAGAAGGAAGTAGAGGCAGAGCATATCTGTGTACTCTCAGAAGGACTACAAATTCACAGGTATTCACAGGTCTGTAAATAGATAATAAAAAGAATAGGCAAAGATGTACCTTCTAACCTTCTTGTTCTAGTGGATGCTGGAGGAGTCTTGAGGAAAGAAAGGATTACTGAGAAGAGCCAGGCCTAAATAGCATCTCCAGTTGCCACCGTGCTAGCCAGGCTACTGGGCTACATCGACCTTTGTTCTGACCCAGTGTAGTACTTCATGTGTTCCTAGCTCTGAGTCCCTTTCTCACAGGTACTGTGTTCATTTGCTCATCTTTTACTGGTTTGATATTTTACTTGGATGACATGGGTAAGGGCCTGTGAAGTTTTCAGTATAATTGTGAAAGAACTGGTATTGAAATAAGAGTTGTGAATTTGTAACATCCTTGGGGATATTGTATATAATGAAGCGTGCACTTGTATTCTGTCAGATCTGAGAACTTCCTTTTGTTTTCTAAGTAGGGTGGAGGTTATTTGCTAAATCTTAGGCAAAAAGCATCATCTTGCTATATGGCCAAGCAATCAGTGGTTGAGAAGCTTAGTTTAGAACATTTGGACCCAAAGGACGTGAATGCTCCCTGATTTGCATGGCACGTCTTAGGTCAGCATTTTGTTTGCCTCCCACGGCCCTCACAGGTTCAAGGCCCTTTAACATCTGGTGAGTAAAGCTCAGGATTAGCAAATGTTCCCGTGAGGTCCTGAAGAGCAAATTTTGCTTTCATGTTTTGTACTAGCTGATTCGATGACAACAAAAATGTCTAATTACGAGGGAAGATCCTATTTCTGTTAACAGTTTGGATCCACGCTGAAGGTCTTGTCTGGGTTTAAATTTCCAGCCTTGTCTCATTACTGCGGACTATTTTGTGTAACTTCAAGTACAGTCAGTGTGAGAACCTTTGTATGCTACTTGGGGTATTTGGAGAGGAAAATTTAGGTCAAAGGGAATTGCTCGGATACCATCCAAAGGTTTGGAGTGTCTCTAGCATTAAGTCTTAGCATTGGGGAAATCTCTCTGACCACAGGAAATTATTTAACTTTTTAACACACAAGTTTTTGGGCTGTTTGTCAGGGGTTACCAGTTCCTCCTTTCCCTTACTTTCTCCCACTCCCCTTTTTTTTCCATACTTACTGTCCTGGGAATGGGCCATCTTCTAATATGTGTGTACAGTATCTAGGGTCTAGCATAATACAGTGAACTTCTTAGGTTCTGATTAACATTTTATAAAAAGTGAGGAAGCATGTGGGAGTGGAATTGGGAGTGGGACGAATGGTCTGATGTGCCAAAAAATTTTGATCTTTTCCCCTGCTGCTCAGTGACTCATCCAAACCATGTGTTGTGTGTCAAGTTACTTGGTTTTGCAATAGTTGATTTCCATGGGACAGTCTCCTTAGCCCCCTGCTCAGGTGATTAGTATTTATCTAGACTCATTCTTTTAAGCTTTTTGGCTGCCTGTCCAGGTCTCAGCTGGTTTAAGGATTTAACAGAGCACAGCTGAGCTGTTAACCAATTGTGATGAGATTTCTTTGGATGCTTGAGGTGAGCACACCATTGGGAACAGAAAAGAGAAGAATTTTATTTTATTTTAATGTGTAAATGCTGGCTTGGAGATTGCAGTAGGAATGACCTGAAGCCTGGGTAGATGATGCATGATTTTGAAACTAGACTGTCAACTAGATGATCTGAAGTTGCCTGAAGTAGGATTAAGTGAGGAGGTGATTGTGCTCTTCCAGAACTTTGAGGGGAAACTTGCTTCTCCTTCAACAAGAATGGGATTTGTCTTGCTGCCTTTAGGCCTGTGCCAGAAAAGCTGCTAAGACCACCAGCAGTACTGGAAGTGAGTGAAAGTTTTAGGACTCCTATTTGGAGGATAAATCTTGGAGGGTTATTAACATGGAGAAGCCTGTTGACAGGTGGCTTTGTATGCGAACCGAAATACAGACCATCCTTGCTACCTGTGCATTCACCTTATGTGGTTACTGGTTGGTTTAATTTTCCCCAGAGTTTAGTCAGTGATGTTTTTCTACCTTAAGACACATTTATCATCACTGTAGTATCTCCTGACTACACCTTGGCCCCAACCTGGTGTTTAAGACACTGAAATCAGCCAACCAGCAGGGAAGAAGAGGACGACAGTAAAGATAGCTTGCTACTGTGAGCACTTGAGCGGTTTGTAGGAAGTCCCTCGCCTGGGGAGGGAGACTTACTTTACTGATCTCTGGAAGGTGAGAGGCCTAGGCTGAGTTTTGATTCAGTTGAAGGCAGCACCTGTAGTTTTGCACAGCTTTGGTTACGGAGTGCAGAAAGAATATTTATGACTTTCCTTTTTCTGTTAGCAGCATAGAGTCTCAGCGAGGAAGAAGAGGGGAGAGCTGTACTTTACTGGCCAGAGACCTTTGTACCAGAGAGGAAAGATTAATGTTTTTGCAATATACTTACTTCATGTTGGAGTGCTTTTGTAACGCTAAAACTTTCATCCCTTGAGAGCTTTTTTCGTTAATAGAATGTGTGATTGAAAAAATTTGCAAACTGAGCACAGCCGAGTTTGGGCTTGACCTGGGGGTTAAAATAATGCAAAACAGGTAGCTCTTAGCATCTTCCTGACCTGCCCAAATGCCATAATTCAGCCAAGGGTTTCAAAAGTCAGAAAACTTCAGTCTGAATTTGTGAATCTGAAAGATGGGTGTTCTTCAGCACTTCTTGAAAAAGACTGAAAAAGCTCAAGTTCTCCTTGGCTGAGAAATAAAACCTGGTAGGGTTGTGCTAAATGGTATCCTTTCAAATTGTCATGTGGGTCAGTGTCTGTGACTGCAAAGCCTGGGGAAAGGGGAAAAAAAAAATCAGCACTTCTAGTAGCTTGTGAGCCCGTATGGTCTGCAAATAAATCCAGAGGTCCTGGTGAAGTGACAGGTAGTGTTATGACCAGCTTTTTGAGTACCCTCTTGAGGCTTTCACCCTTGCCCATTTTTTTGTTAGGTGGTGAGAACATGCCGTTTCCTTCTCACACAAGGGCTAACTGTGGAGTGGTTAACCACCTGCCTTGATGGATCACTCCCAGGTGGCCTTGGAGAGTCTGGCTCTGTGCATGAAGCAAATGGATGTTATGTGCCTTAACTGCTCTCTGTCTTTCTGCAGCGTGCTCCCCCTTGCACGGAGGGTGTCCTCTTCCTTGGTTTGTGGGAGGTTGCAGACATGTGCCAGCTAAGTGCTATAAATAACATCAGCTAGTCTGCTGCTCTTTCCAGGGAACTTTAAGCCTTCTTTTGAATCAACATTACCTTTAAGCAGCATTTCCTTGAATTTTCAGAGTATGTATGCAGACTTCTCAGGGTGGATGTGGGTTATTTTTAAACTATGATGAAGCAAGGTGTGTACAGCGTGGTGTGGCAGAGTGATGTAAACCATGGCTTGCAAAGTTTGTTACCAGCACTTTGTTTTCAAAGGAGTAAGAGCTGAAGGGTGAGGAAAGGAGAGGTGGAATGAAGTTTAGGTTCTCTGCAGTTGTTGAACTGCAGATGCTCGTGATGGGACAGAAGGTCCTTCCCTCCTGAATGTTGGAGATGCTGTTCTATCTTCTCAGTGGGAGGTCATAGAGTAAAGGATGAGGAACTTGGGCAACAGCACTATTTCTGTTGGAAGGCATCTGGTAACCTGAAGATGCGAGATATTTGCAGCCTGCCTAAGTTTGGTCTGGTTAGTTGATTCATGAGTAAGTCGGCTTTTAAAACAAAAACCAAAGCTGTGAGTTGTGAGTATTTACCTGAGTGTGAGATCAGGGAATGTTTGGCTTAACCTAGTAGCCAAGGGAACAACCAGATCTAATAGTTGGAAGCGGGCTAGAGGTCAGATGTGGTTTATGGGGCTGTTCTCCTTAGGCAGTGAAGTCTATTGAGAGTTTATTTTAGTGGTAGAGCTGTAACTGCATGTTGTTTTGTAGATGTGTTGTGACACAGCCAGTGCTGCTGGACTTGGTGTGGAAAACGGTGCATGCCAGAAGAGAGAGGCTTTTAACTGTGTGATTTTTTTTTTTTTATCTTGAGCAGTTTATACCTTCTCAGGATACAGCATAACTCTTCTTACCTTTGAGATTGGAGTGAGTGTGGATGCTTGCATAATCAGAAACCACAGATGACGGGCAAGTGCCATATTATCACCTCTGTAAATGAGTATTGCTCCAATATCAAGAAAAGTGTATTTGGGTGATATGATCACACCACTGTATCAGTAAAACGATTGGTCAGAAGGTCATGTTCTACATTTTGGTTTCCTCAAGTACTGGCTTATGCTGGATGTTTTGAGTGTCGTCTTAGCAGGTGCTTATCCATGTGCATGTGGAAGTGAGAATATACACTCACTACTCATCTCCCTCTTCCTGCTAATGATCACAGCTGGTTTTTTGATTGTTGTGCTTAGTAGTTTTATAGTTAAGGCTCTATTTTTTGCCATCAAGTCTAGTGCTTATTCCTGCTTAATGTATGAGCAGGAACATAAGAGAAGGTTTTGTGGTGGCTCTGTCAAACAAGCAGTGACTTTCTTTGTTTTGTGTGGACTGGGAGGATTGGGGTCAGCAGCCAAAATATCTGTGCTAAATATCTGTGCAGACAAGCTGTCAGAGTATTGTTCTCCCTTTTGGACTCTTTGAACATGCTGGGTGACCATAATGAGAGTGTAAGCACCACAGCAGACCCTTTTCTAATCTTATGACATGGATGGAAAGGATTTGCAGGAAAGGCACTGATGGAAGTTACAAGCTGACAAGACTTTTTCTGGAGCAGCTCTAATGTATAAGAGCCAAGATACAAGATTAGAATCAGAAGAAGAAATTTCATGGTGGAATGAAGTTCATTGTTTTCATCTGAATGCTGCTAAAGGAGAAAGGTCATGGTACAGTTGGTGAACCTGAAAAGGAAAAAAATATGGCAAGAGTCATGGACAAGTATACTCGTGGACAGGGAGGGAGTAAATATAATCTATTGCTATTTCAAAATTCTGCCTGTTCCCTCAAGCAGTCCTTTTTGGACTAGTTATGTTCAGCTTGGTGGAGAACAGGTACCCAGATATTTGTCTAGGCAAGAAGTCAGTTCTGAACCCTCGGTTGGAGGATGATGGCCAGTTTGCCCAAGTACCTGACTTTCTCACAGGGAAGAGTAATCTTAGGGGCAGCCGGTCGTTGAGTCGTCATCTGTCCTGCAGCCTGTGCATTCACACCACAAGAAGAGACGTTGATGTAAAAGAAAATCATGCCCAGCTTGAGGAAACAGAGACCTGACCTCAGATGAGTAGTGAAAACACGTTGAGTAGAAAAAAAAAACTGAACAGCAAATCAGTGGATTATAGTGTGGTTCTGGGAATGCAGTTAATTTATAGAAACAAGACCTAGCTTGGCTATGTTCAGAGCGACCTAGTTCTATGTAGAGACTTTTCTCCTCTGTGGTGGCATAGGGAAATGTCCTTTGTTCAGATTCTCCCTGTTCCTGTGCAGATAGGAAGGCAGTGTCCTGTGAGAATTTACTATATGCTTTGTGAGATTCAGGTCAGTATAGTTAGTATGCAATATTTCTGGACTTCTCTGGAGAGCAGCTTCACATGCTTGCCTTGTTCAGAGTTGCTATGTTGAACCCATGTTTTTATTGAGAAATGGGCAAGATTTGTGATCTGCATGCTCACCTGGCTTTTACTTTTGTTTTGAGAGATCCCTTAATGTTTATTTGGAGTTTTTGTTGTCATTGTGTTGATGGAAACCCTCCATTTTTTTGTTCTCAAGCTTAGAAGTCTTTCAGTTTTTCTGAAGTGAAGATAATTCCCCACAATGGGGAAGGGCCGAGTGGATGTTTGAGAGGTTTGAAACCCTTTTTGTGAATAACTGATTCAGAGCATTAGGGATTTCATTCCTAGACATGCTGCGAAATACAAGTTTTTATTTCTTCTGTACTATTAGCTGAAGCTGGAAATACTCTGCAGCGATAGCAAAAAGTCAGTAGGATATTTCAACTGAGCTAATGTCTGGGGGAGGAATGGAAGTCTTTTCCTTTGCTGTCTTAGATCTGTGTTTGTTTTAAATCTTTTGGCCTCAGCAAAAGGCTGAAAAAGAACAATGTGTTTCTGTAGTTTCCTAGGACTGTCTCGCCTTGGGGGCAAGAGGTCTCTCTTTAAAAACTATTTCCCATTCAGTTTATCTCTTCAGGGTTTCATCCAGTTCCCACTGTAGTTAAAAGTCTTCTGACTTCAGTGCAAGCTGATTTGGATCAAGATACGTGGTTTTAACAATGTGGAGGAGGTTAGTAGAGCTGACTAATTAACACTTCAAAACAAAGGCTCTGTGGGCTCTGCTGTGGCAAATAGTATGGATTTTTTTTTCTTCCAGCTTCTGCAAAGGTGAGCAGTAATCTTGACTCTGAAACTTTTAAGTTTCACTGTTGGCATTTTCTCTTCATTAGAAGTGACAGATGATCAGATTCTCAAGACTTAGTTTAGTCCACTGGGAAATAGAATAAATTCCCTTTTCCATAGAAGGGTACACATTGTTACCAGAGTGCTTTTTTTAATAAACAACTTCACAGCTTTGCTTTTCTTTAGGGGAAAAAAACATTTGAGGGTGAGGTGAATGATCCCCCTATGAGACGCTGCTCCAGAGCTGGAAAGCTAGGAGGGATGTGGGACTCTGGTCAATCTGTGAGAAGTTTTTTCCCTTTGAGAAAATTCTTACTGTAACTCATACTTATCCAATTTTCAGGTCTTTGTTAGTATTTGAAGAGCTTTTAATGAAGCCATAACAGATTTGTTGCTAAAACATGACTGTCTGCAGCATTTGTAAAAATGTTCTTATAGTCTCAAGAAAAAGCCATTTAGAAGGAGTTTCCAGTTTATATTAAATTTATCCACCTTCCATAGTTGGTACTTGAAATACCAGACTGTACGAAGGTCACTGCAGTAGTCGATCTGTCTGAAGAAGGTGGGAAAGCCTCTGGAAGTGTTGTAGGATGTCTGGTGAATTCCTTTGAGGGCAAGGTGTTTCCCTGTTAGCAGTATCCCCAAAGAAGGTCTTGAAGACCAGGTAATAATGTACGTACCTGAATCTGCATTTGTGCCTGCTTCTCTGTATCCATTTAGTATCTGTATCCAGTACTAAACCCCATCCTTTCTCATTTCTAGCATTCACCTATAAGCTTTAACTCGTGTGCCACTAAGCGGTAAAGTATGCGAAGCTGACAGACGCTTGTATTGCAGGGTGGCTGTGGATTCACTAGTGAGTAGCTGGAGGGTATGTAGACTTCAGGCCAGTGTGCTCTGGGTAGATGGCTCCTGCATCTGGCCCCAGTGTCCTGCTCTTCGGCTGTTCCACAGGTTGCTGTGCCTGTGTCTTGAGGCAAGAAAGACATCATTATGGTGGGAGTGCGCTGCGTTTAGCAAGGGGTTATGTTTAAAAGAGTTCAAAGAGGAAGGCCTGCTTGTAAGCTGTGACCCCAGGTGTACCCTAGTTCCTGTCCTGGAAGGCACTGAGGTACCTAGATGGCAATACCTGCACCAGATTGGGTGGGCATCCCCATCTCCGCACGTGACCCAAGGTTGCCTTGATTTCACAGTTACCACCCTGATAAAGAAAAAGGGCAACAGTGGCACTGGTCCTAGCTATACAGCCTGTCTACAAGCAGAAAGGCACACTTAGGTGTGTGCTGAGGTGTTCAGAAAGTGAGGCAGAGCAGCTGTGAATCAACAGAAGTAGGGGAAAGTACATTAAAGTGATTAGTCTGTTACCCAGTTTCTTCCAACATCTTTGCAAATACTGACAATGAGTCATTCTGAAGCCTTGTCATTCTTCCTGTGGTTAAGAGTTCCCAGACTTTTGTAAGATGTGTCCCATTAGAAACATGGATCTTCTCCAGACTCTTTTGCAGTGATCTAGGCTATTGTAACAAAAGCCATGAAACCTTAGTTCAAAGCTTTATTTAAAAAAAAAAACCCACACCAAAATTCATCAGTACAGTCAAGGTAAGTGTAAGGGGCAGTGTCCTGACTTATGCATGGATATAAACCAAATCCTGTTTTTCCTAGATGGGTATTAAGAATGTACATTAAGCTATTTGGATAGCCAACATCAAACTTTAGAAAAAGATCCAATATTTACTTATGCTGTGATGTTTGTAATAGATGTGCTTTATTGTGCTCCTCTTTGGGAGGAGAGTAGGAATTGGGAGCTGGCTTCACCGTTTATATTTTGAGACCCAGCCAGATAGTAGGAACAGTACATCTTCGAGAGCATGTGAGATAAAAGATGTGAGATGCAAGAGCGTGTGAGACACGAGCCCATGGGAAATCTCCCACTGACTTCAGAGAGGACAAGGACTCCCACCTCGAGTCTAGCATAACATCTAGAGAACACATCTGTCCAAATGGCAAGAGAACAAGTGTGGTAAGGAACTTTGCAGGCTCTGCTTGGAGGCCACTGAGAACAAGAGTGCCTAAAGCATAGGAAACAGCAGAGGGGAAAGGGGGAAGGAAAAATAGATATGGACTTGTTTAACCCTTGATTAAAATTAAGTTCTCAATTTTTCAGTATCGTTCATGAGGGAGAAGGTGGTGCTGCTTTCCCCATTGCTTCTAAATTTCATGCTGTCTTTAGGCACCTAGAACAGAACTTAATATTCTTGGTGCTTGTATCTGGGAAATATGCTCACTTAGTAGAACTTAAGTGGGGGAGGCTGAGCTCCAAAACTACTGGCATATCCAGAGCTTGGTCAATTTAACAGTGTACCACAAGACCACTTTCTTCCCTGTTGTATTGTATCCAACACAGTGGCAAATGATGTTTTTCCCAGTAGTAGCCTTCTTGGGCAGCAGTCATGCAGTGGGAGGGGTGACTTAAACACAAAAACCCTCTTGACTCCAAGAAAAGTCTTCCTACTCAGAATTATTGGAGGACTCTCCTTGTTTAGGGTTTGCCAACTGCATCTGTGACATACAACTCAGCTTCTTGTCCCTGTAGCATTTGTAATAGAATTTGACATGCTGCTCTGACATCCTTCAACATGCATGTTTGAAAGCTAATGGGTTTTCAGCTGTTGGTGTTCTCCTGTGTTTGAAGCTGATATCGGCCCTTGCCGGTGCAACATTTGTGTTGTCATCCATATGTTGGGAGTGGTTAGATGTGTAGTAGCAAAATCAGTAGGAGGAATAACTGGGGAAATAAGATTCCTCGTCACATTTAAAGCATTATAGTTTTTAGTATTTTGGCTTGGCAAATCACTTATTTAGGTAGCTCCAATTAACTAAATTTTGTAAAAAAAAAAGTAGTAGTTGCAGGCAAAGGCAAAGAGATCTTGACTTTGAGGATGAGCTTATGATACTTGGTAGTATATTCACAACGTAAGTATGAGACTGGGGGAAAGAGGCGGCAGAAGGAGATGTTAAGAAATCTTGTATTTTAGAGTGCTTCTCCCACATTCCTCCCTCCCTGCTTTTTTAACGTGATGTGGCACATTTTTGTGTGCCTAATTGCTCTGGACCCTGTGGAGGGATGTACCTGATGATAGATGAGATGGATTTAGCCAAAAGGTCCTGGGGTAGGAGTTCAGAATTTGAAAGAAGGTAAGATAGTATGGACCTGAAAATCTCTTGGCAAGGTTATTAACTCAGCAAAGGCTTGCATTAAGTGTGAGATTTGGCTTAGAGCTGGTTCCTTCGATTTTATTTTTTTTAACTAGGCCATGAGGGTCTTCACAGTTTTGCAGCCCTCCCAGGTGCACATTGTGGACTGAATACAAACCCTTGCAGTTTAGCAGCTCAGGGGTACTTTGCCAAGTTTGTAACACAAAAAAACCCATGAAAGGCGATCTTCTGTTTAAAACTCTAGATCGTGCCTGTGCTCAGGTAGAGAGAGAAGGCTGGCTGCAGGCTGCATGCTGAGTTTGGTTACCTGTGGCATCCTAGTGTCTGTGTAGCCCAGTAGCATGTTGGGGTGGTATGAATCAGTGGGGAGAAGAGCTGCAATAGGTTGTGGTGCACAATTTTTACCTGAAACAAAACAGAATAGCTCTTTCAACTCTTTTGGAGCTGTGTTGACTCATGCAAGAAGGAGACCTTTCTCTGGTTTCCCCTGACTGTCTCTTGGGCTTCTCTGTTTTTCTTGCAGTGGTGGTTTATGCTGCATGGATTGCAAGTAGAGAGTGTCTTCCTCTGATGCATCACTGCCTTGCACCCCTCCTGCTCCTTGAGACAGCCACTGGCACAAACCCTTCCTTGAAGAGGTTAAAGAAATGGCTTTGTTGGATTTATTGCAGGATGGGGCTGGTAGGAAATGGAGTGGTGTGCAGTGCCAAACCCATGATGTGTGTGCTCTTTCCATTGGGAACACTGAGTCATAAAATGAAATAAAAAGCTGTTACATTTCTGCATGATGAAAGAAACGGGCCCCAGTCTACCCTCTCTTATGCACTCCCACAATCTCTGTCCAATGAACGCTTTCCCTATTATAGGTTATGAAACCTGGCTCCCCTTGGTAGAAATTCAGTTTATTTCAGCTGAAAAGAATTGGGCGTCACCTTGGATGGGCCTTCTCCCTCACCCCTAGTCAGGGCCAAGCACTAGCCTTGTGACTTTCTAAATACAATCCATGTTACTTAATTTGCTGTTATTTTAATTCAGCTGACAAGAGCTTAGTAATGTCTCCATTTGGTTGTGTTGTCAGCTGGTTGCGTTGCTGATCAGTTGTCCAAGGTATGCTTGGTAGAAACTAGAGAAGGAAGCACTTCTGATAGCTGTGGTTCTCCACTTCTAATACCTGTTTCAGGTGTAGAGCAAGAGTGTAACATAGTGACAGGAGAAGTAATATTAGATAATTAGAGGTAAGGAAGCTTAAGAGAGGACGAGAGTATTCTCACTTTCTGTGTCCAGCATAAGGTGCACTGGTTAAGTACCAGGTTTTATTGCATGGTCAGTTACAAAATGATTTTGATGTGATTTTAGGTCTGCAGCTTTCTTTATAAGTAAAGCTTAGGCAAAAAAAAAATAAATGTCACAATTATGAACTGAGATACACAGTTAGGTTCCAGTTTATATTACTGTCACCATAGATGAGCCATGGTCTCAAACGATCTGAGGTTTCCTCAAATGCCTCTTTGTTGTCTGAAATATGAACAAATGCAGTGTAATTCAAAGTGTGTGACAGCGCTCAAACTGCCTTTGGTAGAGGCAGCGTAGTGTGAGTAAAAGGTAAAGAATATCTGACAAGAATGAATAAGGAGTGTTTTAGGGCTCAGACACAGCTGAAGAAATTGCTGCTACTTGTGCACAGCACAACAACTGATAGTTGTGTTGAGTTTTTCCTGTGTCTTAGCTGAGACCTGTTGCTTGTGTGTTTGTGCAGGGCATGGATGCTCAGCTGTTGTGGTTTTGCTGGTGAGAAGGTAAGTTGTTGAGACAGGGTAATTTGGTTGTTTGGACACTGAGCAGTAGGATCTCCTGAGTGATGCCATTTTGAGGTGGAAGTTATACAGTAGCTAACTATCTGGAATACTTGAAGTGTTCAGAAGGTTTCATGTCAGGAATAACTTCACTGACGCAGACTTGCAAAGAAGGCTTTCGTGCTTCAAAGGATGCTGGTTTTGCCTAGGTCGATACTGATGAAGCTTGTTGGGTGGGCAGGAATGACCGCTTATCCCCGCTTCACAGCCCTGTCTCTATGGCCCATCCAGAAAGTCAAAAGAGCATCCTGCTGCATAGCTGAGAAGATAATCTGTGGAACCTGGGTGGTAGTGCTGTATGCTGGCCACTGTCTCAGGTAGGTATTACCCTTGCACACTTGCACTCGGCTTGTATTAGCCATGTGATATGGCTGTGAGGCATGGCAAAGTCCTTCCTCCTCTGAATCCAATGTGTTGGTGGCAATCAGGTGCTTGCTTCATTCTGTGCTGCTGGTTCTTACCACCAGGAACAACTGCTTGCGTGCATTTTGGGTATGTTGTGAGCTAATGGGAGTGAAATGTAGGTGATGTAAAGATGGCATTGGTGTTTTGGCAAGGCTGATTCTTCCGAGCAGTGTCTCCTGTGTGTGCGCTTGGGGGAAGTTCTGCTGTTCTGCCCGCCAGTGGGATGTACGAGCGACTACAGTTACTTGGTGATGATTGGATTTCTCTCCGATGTCCCATCTGGGCCACGAAATTTATTTCTAGGTAGTTTAAGCTGTGCTAGTGACAAAATTCTTGTTGCTTTGATTGGACTTGACCTGCTTTAACCAGTATGTTTTCATGTGCTCTGGGAACGCATCCTTGCTTTTTCCGTTTGGCTTTCTGGAGAAAACACTGAAGCTATCAGTGCGTGTGAATTTCTGGAGACAGGGTGGTTTCCTGCTCACAAAAGGAACAGAGTTAAGAGCCAGGAACTCTGTTTAAATCCCTTTGTTATTAGCAGAGTGCACTGTGGCCTTTGGCATTCCCTAGTTCTGCTTCTCTCTCTGCAAACTGAAGGTAATTATGGTACCTACCGTTTGTGGGAATGTGGAGGATTGTTTTAGATGTATGCAGCCCCTTTAAAAAAGTGATTCATCTGTTGTGTATTAATGGTTTGTTAAATTTATTGAGTGCTTTGGGACTGTTGAATGAAAGACCTTATATAAATGGCACTTAATTATTGTTATTACTAGAGAAGGACTAGCACAAAAGCAGCAGTTATCTGGGAATCCATGAAGCAAAGGTCTGGAGCATAGTGCCAACATCTGCTACCACTTAAAAGTTCAACCCACTTACAACATGAAGCACTCTTAACTTGGAGACGCACACGGAGGAGTACTTTTGCGATCACTGAGTTGTGGCAATCCTTCAGTAAGGCTCCTCGTATGCTGAGTATATTCTGTACACCTCACCCCGTGGGAAGTACTCTCTCCTGGCGGGATTGTCACAGGCATTGCGTGATGCTCTTATCACAAGTCTGCTTTAAACGTTGCTGTTTCATTCCTCACAGAATCGAACAGAAATGTGCACTCATGTTTTTCATTCATGACCTCAAGTGTCCTCCCAAACATGGGCAGGGCAGGATTGTACTGTAGAACACAGAGCAAAGTTTTCCAAGGCAGGTAATGAAGCTTTCTATTTCTAGGAGCCCTAACAGCTCCTTCAGACTAACAGCTCCTTCAGACTCTTGGATTTCAGCATGTGGAAAAATCCATTAGTGTGTGGTGTTTGGCTCTAGGTGCACTATCTACTTTGCTTCCAGAGCAGTGGGAAGCTCTACCCCTCGGTTTGAAGAGAAACCGATAAACCTGCAACACCAGTCTACTGTGAGGCATCTACCTAGTGGATGCAGAAGAGAGAGGATGAAACCTTCTACCCCTAATGTTCACTGCCAATGACTGTGGCAGTCTCATTAGGCCCATTTTCCAGCAACTTCACTGATCCTATGATGAATTCACTAACAAGCTTTCTTCTAGCCCTGGAAGAACAGGAGAGGAAACAGGGCAGGGCAGAAGGATTTAATTTAATGGTCCTATTTATGTTCATGCCGGGGACCGATAAACCATCAACTGGTTGTGACTCAGCAAAGCTGTTGGCCATGAGGAGCAGGTAGTGTAAATGGCTGGTGGAAAAGCTTGGTATGGTGACTGAACTGAAATAAATTCTTCCCACAACAGCTAAAATGGATTACTTAGCCATTTTGTGAGCGTATTCAGCTAAAGCCGAAGTCCATAATTCATGGAAGAAGGTGCCACTGCTCTTTTTAACCCACTAGTTAAATATAATCCTGGGGAATGGGAGCTTCCAAATTTTGTTGTGATAGCTATGTATGGATTTTTATACTGTATAGCACCAGGAGCTATAGGAAGAGGCCCAGGCCAGAATATCAGATGTGTGAGCAGCCCTTCTAGGACACGCAAGATCCAACTTGAAGTTTAGTTTTATATCAGGTTGAGGAAGAGTTTCCATCTCGGAGGTCTCCCATGGACTTCCTAATCACAAGAGGAAAAGCGGGGGGAAGGAGGGGGCTCCACCTCCATCCCCTCTCTGGTCTCTCAATCAGCCTCAAATTCCCTAGGATGCTTCGTTTAGATCCATCTGCTGTATTTTTTCCAGCAATTGTCGTAACTTATTCAGAAAAACCTTTTGTTAGTGGTTGGGAGGAAAGAGAAGGACAGGTGCTAAAGATCTATAGCTTCTTTTCCTCTGAGATCTTTCTTCTGGCTTTAGCAGCTTAACTACAAATGGGGGCAAAAAATAGAAGCAATGAATAATCTAAATACTTTTACTCCACTTTGATCTTCCCTGTTCTTATGACATTTTTGTTGCTCTTTCCACCCTGCATAGATGTAGGCAAATGTTTCCTCCAGCATCTGCCCACCCATGAATGAATACCGCTCAAAGGCTTGTGGCTGCTCACCACACTTGCATTAGTAATATTTTGGCTAAGAGCAGTGCCAGTCACAGGAGTGCCCTGTACTCAGGATACATCTGTGATTGCTCTTGTACTTGCTTTGCCAGAATACTGGGAAGGAAGATTGCCTCAACCGTTCGTAGCTTCATGGCTCAGGAGAGAGCAGTACCATTCCCTTTTCTTAGACCCGTCTTTTGTGCGGCAAAAGCTCTGCAGCCTCACCTCAGTCTGTACAACAGAGCCTTGCGGGATTAAAGTAAGCCAATGATTAATAGGTTCCCAGGTAATTTCATGGTGATGGGAGCTGTAATTTCCACAGGTAAAACTGTGGATTATGGTTTTGACCGTGAGTCTGTGGCTTTCCTGCTTGCGTGCTGGACTGTAAGAGTGCCCAGTAGGGCAGATGTTGATTTGAGTATGGAAGGTGAGTCCTTTTGCCAGTGGCTCGGGAGAACGGAACTTGGTATTTGTGCATCGATGTGAACTCTTGTTTTGCAGAAATCTTGTTTCTTTGTAGAGCAGTGGATGCATATTTCCTTCCAAAGGCAAGCAGGAGAACGTTGCGCTTGTGACTTGTCTGTATTTGACTAGACTTTGAGAACTGACTACATTTGAAATCGTACTAGGTAGTGCATATGATCGTACCATTCCCGATTCAAACGGCTTGGTTTCACGCTTCGTGATCTGCTTCACACAGTTATTGATGTTTAATGGGATAATTCCCTTGGTTAATAAGGAACTAATTTTTTTATCCTAGTCTTGAAGTGTTCCCCTTGGGAACAATTAAATCTGACTCCTGATACTTTAACTTTGACATTGCCTTTGATACTTTTCTAATCAGACAAGGTCTTAAGTAAGTATTGTTGGTGCCTAGTGGTTTAGAAACCGTAAGTCAGAACCTCAAAGACTGAAAAATCAAAACAAAATTTTTTTTTTAGGGCTTGTTCCCGTTCCCAAGGCCTTCCTGAACTGCAACGGCTAAACTGTTTTATCTCGCAAAGTAAGATGACTGCCAGAGTAGCATCTTGAACAAAATATTAGGTATTGCAACAGTTGTCCGTGTTGATTGTGTGGGGTGTTGTTGGTTTATTGTTCCCTGTGTCAATTCTAAACATTTAGTGATGTTGCATATTGCTCAGAGTCTGATCAAAACATTGATGTGGTCATCCTCAAGTTGCCTACACAAGAGGAAAGTACCTGGGCTGGAGTTCAGGCAGGTGGGATGGCCCTGCTGTGAGCTTTCCAATGTTTAACAATCCACATAGAGCACACTGAGCATCGCCCTTGCACGTGCATTCCCCAGCAGGGGAGCTGGGGTCAGGACAAGCACCAGTGTACTCGGCAAAGATAGCTTCCAGTCTTACGCTGAGGGCACGTACAGCTCCCGTAGCCGTGATGTCAGGGCACATAAATCCTGCGCTGCTGCCGCTCAGTTTGCACTCTAGTTTTCTAATGGTTGCGATTTCTCAGGCCCAGCTTCCGCTGAATTTGTTCCTCAGGACCATTCAGCGTATCTATATTGGGCATTTTATTTGGAACTAGAGAAAAAGCAGGATCCTTCTGCATTTTACACCCTCTTGGATCAAGGGCTGGATGAATTTTCTATCTTCCACAGTAGTTTCAGGAAATGTTGTTTTGTTCCTGGTGATGCTCCATCAGAGTTGCTCTGAGGAGACGCTCTGGCTGACAGGCAGCTCAAGCCTTGGCACTTGCTCCAGAAACGCTTCTGCCAAATGCCTCGCCACTGAGGTGCCGCTCCCGAGCGCCAGCTGTTTGCTCTTTGCGAGGTGGGGAGCTGCTGGGGAAGTGTTTCATGAATCACAACTCCCACGCCTTTGCATGCCCGCTAACTCCCAGCCAAAATACTTCCACCCTTACTCACAACAGGTACCACCTTTACTCCAGAATCTTTTTCCATCTGTCCTGTAGGCTGTTGTGCAGAAAGGAGGTGAGAGACACTGGGGCTTCTCTGAAAAGGCAGATGGCTGACCTGAAGCAATAAATACATGTGTGCCTGCATCGGATGTTCGAGTTACCTTAGTGACTTCTGTTCTCTTCTGTTTCTGCTGGCAGCTGCCATCCCCAGCACAGGGGTGACAGCAGAAAGAGGACTGAGTTACCCATCAGTTTGGCTGTAGGAATATCTTGCGGCTTGACAAGAAGCGGTATCAATTTTTTAAGTAGGTGCTTTGAGAAGCTTTCTCAGCTCTGCTAGCTTTCCGTGGGACTGTGTTAATCCTGCATTGGATGTAGATTTGATAGTAAGTCAGAAAGGATATTTCCTTTGGGTCTTTAGCTAGTGGCAGGGATTTGTTGCAGTATGGCGTATTTTAAGCACCTCAAAGCATACGCTGGCTGGTATAAGACACTCTAAAATGGCCTGATTTTAAGATTCATGTGTGTTGGTGCCAGACAGGACCCATTCAATCATTTGTCTGAACTCCTAAGACACCAGAAAAATTCTACTCAGTGAAACAGATTGTGTTCATACTACTGGTATGAGTGGTTAAAATTGTGATTCCTCAAAGATAGGACAGCTCTGAGAAGAAAGTGCTTCCTCGATCTGCACAGACCTGACTATCCAAAGTGAGACTGTATAGCATGCAGTAGGCAAGTCAGCTTCTGTGGCCCTGGGGGTAGCGAAAGGGGCGGGTGGTTTGTACCACTGAGATTTGAGGGAGCAGTAAAAGATCTGGGGTGGAGGAAACGCAAGATTGTGTTTCTTGCTGGTGTGAAGCTGTGGAAACAACCCTGTTGTTGCAACATTAATCATGAAGGTATAGGTAGCGATAGCCCTTTCTACCGTATGTTGGTGTGGTAAGAGTGGTGTTCTTGTACAGTCCTCTTTTTTTTTCTTTTCCCATATCCATGAAATAAGGATAGTCTGCTTGATTGTTAATCTTTCCTAGATGTAATGGAAGGGTATTTGTCCTGTACTTTGAGTCGGTATTTGGAAACCCAGTGAAATGAACCCAGTGAAATGGATGGGCATTAACTGGCCAAATCCCACTAGGCCTATCTTGTCCTCAACGCAATTCCTAGGGCTGAATCTGCTAGCTAAAATAAGTCTTACTTAAATATGAATAGGGCCACTTCAGTTGGTTGACGTTGGAGGCTGGTAGGAGTGACTGCAGCTGGCTCACGCTTTGAGGAGGCAATGCCAGGCAGGAGTTTGTCACTAAGTGACTGATACTTATACCTCCACCCTGCTCCCCTCCCTCAAGCTAAAGCTTTCCATGGAAACTTTAGCTGCGTTGGCTCTGGCTGAGGCTTCAGACATAGAAACATCCTTGCGCTTCTGCTTGCGTTCAGGTCTTCAGTAAAACACAGCGGTGAGCCAACCCCTGTGAGCTTACAGTCTGGTTAATGTGGCATTCCAGCGATTGATGGATTAAAAAGTTGGCTTTGACACCTAAGATGGTGGTTATCTTTTTTATGATCATGCCTAGCAGTCTCCAGGGTGTTCAGGTTACAGAACTGGGGTGACTCAGCTATTTCAACATCTGAACTGCCTTAAAACGTCGTCTGTCTCTTCATTAAACCATGTGAAGAGCTTGAGCAAACTGGGAGTGGAGCTCAGTGCCTGCGGTTAGCTGGGTTGAATCTTGGCCATGGTGAGAGGCAGCTTCTCCCTAACTCAATGATAAACCATTCAGAAGGTTGGTTGGCATTAATGATTAGGAACCTTTGTTTTGGAAACAAATTTGGCATTAGAAAACAGAAAGAGTAGAGATGCTTATTTTATTCAGGACTGAGATACAGAGAATTTTGGGATGTGGTTCTGACTTTTCCAACAACAGAGCAGCATTTTATTTTACTCACAGCTTTATTTTAATGTGATGGGCTACTCAGGCTTTAAAGAGCTGGTTTGGCCAGAGGCAGGTCTTCAAGAATCTGCAGCAGTTCACACTGGATATCTGTGCCAGAGCTAGAAATAAACCTCATGTCTTCAGACTTGATCATCACTGTAAGGCAGCTCTAGAGGTGCTTTGTTTTCCTTGTGTTATATGAAAAGACAGCTAGAGTGTCTGCCTTGACAGAGTTTTTCCTTTTCCAGGGAATGAGGGGAGAGTCACTCCTTCCTGTGGCGATGAGAATTGCCTCTGTGTTAAACTGCAAGAGATTAAGCCGAACATTATGTACAGATTAGAAGTGTAACTTTGCCCAAGAGCTAACGATGCAGGAAAAACAGAGTCGTGGCTTTGGCAGCAGCCTGGAACATAGAGCGAGTACTTTATGTTGGATGTGGGATGCAATGCCATTACTTGTTACAATTGCACGAAAAGCTTTGAGTCTGTCTTGCAACGATTTCTGGAGGCTTCCTCGGGGCAGAGAACTCAACAAGGCCATGGGGGAGTGCTGCAGCATTTCTCTAAACCAAACCAGCCGCTCGTTATCTATTGCCTTAAATCTCTAAACCTCTCTGCTCCCCAAGCTGAACGTGCTCCACTGCTCCAGGCAAAGTCATGCGGCTTGGGCACTTGACGGGAAAGCGGGAGGCACTCCGTTTTTTTACCTGGGAGACAGAGGTACAAACACCTAGTACAAACTGTGGGGTTTTCTTTTCTAATTTTCACTGTGTCTGGGTGGGGAAGAGTTTTTGTAATACAAATGAAAAAAGGTGATCTGTAACTCTTTTTTTCCATTTGGAACCTGAGGGGGGTAGAAATCACACCCCTAATAAAAAAGGAGGAAAAAATGTTATTGGACCTGTTGAGGACATGAAAAATTTCTTACATTTAAGTTCAGCTTCAACAGCTGAGCTTGGAAAAAAAAAATCTGTAGAAGAAAGAAGCATTGTTTTAAATGAAGCCATTTCAGGCGCTAAACTTGGAACTTTTCCCTTGAAAAATGTTATAGTGAAACATGTTGAGAAATTTGAAACTTACAACTCATCTGGAATAACTCTTTCCTATGAATACTTTCATTTTTCATGAGCTCTGTTTGCTCCAATGTTTTAGTGAAATATTCCTAAATCACTCTTAAGCCCCCTAAAAAAGGTCTCCTCCCTGCATTCAAACCAACTGTTAGTCAAAAATGTTTTTTGGTGAAGGGAGAAGGTATGTCAAGTTATGTTGGCATTAGAGTTTGAGTTCAAACCCCATTCAGTCTTTCTGATCAGCTGGGTGATACTATGCTTGAGACTGCAGAGACCAGCACGCTGAAGGCTCAGTGCTTTGTGGTTTTCCTTCTGTTTTTAAATTTCTGGCTAGAAACATCACGGAAATTGCTGCCACGCTTTGAACACTCTTGGGTGTCAGAACTTGATCAAACTTTCCCATCACTCATCCTCAGGTACCCAAGGTACTTCAGGCCGGTGTGGGGAGAGGTTCCTGGCTGGGACAACTTGGAGCACCTAGAGTAGGTTTCTGCTGTGCCTTGCCCTCTGGAGTGCTCTTTCTCTGTCAAGTGACTGGAGAGATACCCCGAGTGGCTGCATTAGATCCCTAGACGAGCGTGATGTGATAATCTCCCTGTGAAATGCTGGCAGAAGTGATGAGAACGTCCCCGTTGATATCCATGCACCCAGGGTTTCACCTACAGTGCCGTGCGATGTTTTTATCCCATCCAGTTCTTCTGGGGGGCTCTGCTTGTTAAAAGCACAGCCGCGGGGAAGATGTCTGGCACCGTGCCTCCTGGGTGACGTCATGGGCTGTGATTCTGAAAAGGCTGCTACGTGCACGGGGAAGAATTTGATCTTGTACAAACAGGCCAGCCACAGGCAGTTATGGTCACTTACGTGTTCTGCTTCCCAGCAAATATACACTGTTCAGCTGAGATGCATCCCTCTTGGTTTCGCTTGCCAGCACTTTTCAGCTGACATCAGTCGCACGAAGGCGACACCAAGTAGGAACTGTATTAACCAGCTCATCTACTTTTTTCTTTGATCTTCCAATTTTACCCTCATCTGTTCCTCTGTCTACTGTTTTATATAAAACACTTTGTGTAGAAGCATACTGGGGGGTTGCTTTTACTTGCCATTAGTTGAAGACAGTGAAAGACTGTAAGCGTGCAGGCAGAGAGAATGGGACTCTGAAAGGTGCTGCTGGGGATGGTGGGACTATGGTTTTTAAAGTTTTTAGACCTTCCAGGCTGCCATCATCTTTGTCTTTCCCCCAGCTGGCCATTGGGCAAGAGGGAGAACTAGGACCCTGTGTGACGCTTGACGTATGCTATGAGACCCATCTGGTCACGCAGTTAAGGAGGTGACTAAAAGTCCCTGAGGAATTGCCTCTGTTGCTGCAGAAGCGCCTGTGTGTGTCCCAGCAGCCAGGGAGGGAGCAGCGCTCCACGCAGCCCGGAATACTTGGTGTCCCGTGGTTTCCTAGTGAGCTGGTAACGGGGTCCTGTCTCGGTATCAGCAGTGGGATATTGATGGCAGCTCTGCAGATTACAGCTTGGGCAGGGCTAGATTAAAGCATTAACGTGTGAAGGCTGTGTGTGAACTCCGTTAGTCAGACTCAAAAATGCCAAAGCAAAAATTAGGGGGAACCAGTAATAGGAGGAAGCAGAAACTCTTCTACGTTTAGAAACATAAGAATGGCTCTGCTGGGTCAGATCACAGATCTGCCTGACCTGGCATCTTGTTCCTAGCATGGTCTGGGGGTAGAGATCTGGAGAGAGCATCAAAATAAGGCATATATGTAGCAACCTCCTCCCAGGTGCTTTCCAAATCTCCAGCAATTGTGGCTGGGAGGCTTCCTGAGCCAGAGGTGGTTCCTTTGTCTTTATTAATTCTTATTTTGATTTCAGAAATTATTTAGGGAATTGCAGCAGGTCCCAGGTGGCAGAAGCAGTGGTGTGACCAGCCTTCCTGGATGCAGCGTGACCTCCTGAGCAGGGCTGCTAAGCAGCTCTTCTGCCTGCAGGTGCTGCCTGTGGTGCCAGTGCAGGTCTGAAGGGTCATTGAGGGGTGTATGGAGAGGAGAGGCTTCAGCCTTGCTCAGGAATATCGGGAGGAGGGGGCAGCACTCTCAGCTCTTAAACTGGTAAGTAAGGAAAGCCAGGCTGTGGTATACCCATCACTGTAATTAAAAAGACTGCTCTCTGTAGAGGCTGAATTCACTTTTGAGTTAGGAAATCCAGCTTACTGCTGCCACAAGCAGCCATGTGTGTGCAGTCTCTTCATGAAGTTACCTTGGATGCCCTGGCTTTCCGTGTCTGTGCGATGGAACATGACTAGGCTTTGGCTTTCACCAGGGCAGCACCATCCTCAGCACTTCTGCAGGCACTTTGCAGTTCAGACCTAGTCTAATTTGCATTAAGCATCGCAGGCTGAAGTCAAACACATGTAGAAATAATTGCCATATCCCTGGACTGCACTATAAGTCACTCTTGTACTGAGGCTGTTCCAGTAACTAACTGGCAGTTAGTAAAGAAATACGTCACCACTGAAGATGCCACTAAGCCTAGCCCATTTGTCTGTCGATGGAGACATTCCTTGTCTGGCTTCCTCATGAATCACAGGGAGACTGAAAACTTACTTGCCAGGCCTCCTACTCAAATTTTTCCTGAGAATATTAATCTAAGGTCCTTATGCTGTTGTCCAGAAGCCTCCTAGATAGCCGAGCCAAGAGAACAGAAGGGACTTCGGGAGCTGGTCCAAAGTCCTACAGCTTCCAGTCTTGTTTGCACCATGAAATTTCCACTGTGGCTTTGGAAGACCAGAAAGAGAGTCCAAACACCAAACTGACTAGTGTGTAAGATGCAGTTCACTAGTTTCAGTGCAGGGCAGCGAGGTCAGTGGAATCTTCCTCTCTATGCAAACTGTGATGTGATACGCAAAGAGCTTCAGGTATGATTCCCAGAAGCACTCCATACTCCTCTTTTCCAGGGCAATGACTGTGAAATCAGCTCTATTTAATGCCCTGTTTTTCTGCCTTTTAAAAGATGTACTGTAATATTTACTTCCCAGCATGAATTTACAGTTGTTTCAGTGCCTGGGATTCCTCATTTGGACGAGTGGATGAGTATGGAGATCTGAATGAATAGAAGGGTCTTGGGGTCAGAGTTGGAGTTCAGTGCTCAAGAGGGTGACATACGTTTTCCAGGGTGGTTCTAGGAAGAGGAAGTACTTCGCAAAATGGGTCACTAGTCTTTTAGGATTCTTCTGTGTCTTGGTGAGCTACCATGCTAGTAAGAATACTGTTACTTTAAAGATTGATGCCCTCCTTTCCTTTTTGTGCACTGAACTAAACGCTAGAGCCTCAACCACAAGCCTTGCTCTAATTAGGTCTGCTTCAAACAGACATGCACACATGCTCTGAAGAATTATGGGCTGTCGCTGCCAAGGATGCCATCAAATGACTAAGTGAAAGGGAACATTTACAAACAAATAAAACCTGTTATTAAGGGGATTATTAATGAAAGCCTTCAAACAAAATAACCCCCTCCTCAAAATGTTTGAGGTTACTTTTTTGTAAGCTCCTCTTTTTTTCTTTTTAGTAAGCTTCATGGGAAGAAAAGTATCATGCAGTTCCTCCAAAAGAAGTGACTGAAGAAGCAGTAAGCATCATATGGGGCAGTTCTTTGGGACCTGGAGGTTTCGCAACAGCTCATGTCGTGTCTGTCCACCCCTGCCACTTTGCACGGATGTAGTGACCTTCACAGTCTGCTCTAATTAGCACCAGGCCTGATGAGGAGCTGTGGAGTGGGAATCTGGAAGTGAGGGGGATGGAGGAAAATAATTCATACTGTTATTATTTGGGTTTAGTTAGCTAGGCAAGATGTTTGCAGGGCTGGCAAATACAACTTGGTGCTTAGGGTTTCATTTAGCAAATGGGGGTGAGTAGCTGGGACACAGGGGAGCTGGTTGTCTTTTCCTCATTTTCAGATTATGTAGGCAAGAGTTTGTCACGTCACCTTCGCTCGCCTTGCTAGCTGTTAAGGCCTTGCTGTACCGAGCACCAAGCTGACAAGGTGAGAACAGTGGTTGCTTGCTTTGTTCTACCACGGGGAGGTCACTGCTTCCTGGCAGAGCAGCAGCAGTGTGTGTCCTTCCCCAGCAGCTTCAGTTCCTTATCCAAAGTAATTTCCCAGTGAATATAACATCAGCAGGTTGGGAATACCTGGTCTGTGTGCCAGAGAGCTCTTCATGTGCTGGGCTGGATATATCAGGAGCGGATGTTTCCTCTTTGGTGCCATCTTTGCCATGGAAAGAGCTGGGAGGACAGCTCTCTTAAATCACTGAAGATCTTGCTTCCTGTGAGAACCAGGTCCTGGCTCGAAGATGGCTAAACAGCTGAGAAATGCCAGCAAAAGAGAGAAGGAAAGAAGCCCTGAGAAAGGAGCTGGTTTCTCCATAAGCCCTTTCACTGGGCAAGTGGCAATGTGTAGAAGAGCCCACATCTCCCGAGAGCCTTATCTACTTTTACGCTTGCTCGGCCGTTTGGTCATAGCCTGAGTTACAAGGTGACTCGATGTCCCTTGTCCCTGTTACAGCACTCCATTCCTGGTGTGTATCGTCTATTTTGAAACCAAGTAGGGCTGATGGACCAAGCTCAAAGACGCTTTTGCCTAAGGTAGCACCCAGTTTACCTACAATAGCATATGCTGTTGATGAGCAAAAGGCTGTGTCTTGCTGTGCAGTTCTGACTGTCCAAGGCTGAGGTGATGTTCTACCATGCTCGTGTACTATAGGCAGGGTGAGGGAACCAAAGGGAGTCAGGGTCCTGCAGTCTCCACTGTTGCTTCTGGTCTGATGCCGGTCACGAGCTCAAACAGCTGGTAGAAAACGGATGATGCAGAAGAAGCATCTTTGGAGCTGGAAGCAGTAAAAGGCTTCCACAGCAAATGTTTCTGGGAATCAGGATCAAAAAAAATTCAGCGGGATTAAGAGTGTGCAGCTGGGAGCAGGGACCCTGCCAGTTCCTCCTTGCTGTCACTGCAGAGGAAAGCAAGGGAATGTGCTTAAAGGGATTTCACAAGATGCAATTGCATCTTTCTTGAGGTTTGAGAGGCAGAGGCATTACTGACGTCTGTCTTGCTTGCATCCGATGCAGATTGCCCCTGTGGACCACATGCTGCTTGTTCTCTGCCTGTGCAATCCAGCTGCAGTTTGCTCCAGATAAAAACCTCTGGCCTAAGGAAACCAAGGAGCTGAGCTGCTGCTCTGAATGAAGCACCTATCTCACGTGTGGCGCTGGGCAGCTTAGTGGGAACCTGTGAAAGGGAATAAATGGGGTTTCAGTGACTGAATACAAAACTGAGATCCTCAACAAGTCCTCCTGTTCAGGAGCTGCCTCGCAACAGAAGCGTGGGCTGATTGCAATACTTTCCATGTTGTACCGGTACAACTCTTCCATTTGGTGTGTCATGTTCCCAGCACGGCGGCTGCTGCTAGGAAAGGATGGCAGTGTTTAAGGATTTGGATGCAGCTGCAGCAGAAGAGGTCCCAAACTTCTGGAACCTGGCTCCGTCCTTCCCTGGACCCGATAAGGCAAGCCCAGAGCACAGGATTTACCTTACGGCTGAGGTTCCCCACCAGATCTACTTAAAAGGTGGCAGCATCTTCCCATCATTAGGTGGGTAGCTTACTCAGAGATGGAGACAGGCCTTTTGCCTTTGCTGCTCGAACCCTTCCTTTGCTGGGGGCATGCCCAGACAGACTGCAGAAGAGCTCTAGCTCTTCCAGCCCAACATTTACCGTATGCGAGAGGCAGGCAGAGCTCAGCCCCACACCTTAAACGCCTGCCCGGTCTAAAGAGAGGGCTCAGTCCCAGCTCCTTCTCCAGCAAAGGGACTTTGCCTGGTACTTACTGCATGCTCCTACCATGTGTGTTTAAACCCCCTCCAGTGAGAAAGAGGACCTCAAGGGAGATGTCAGAGCAAGCAGTATATAAGCATCTTCACCTGGTAGGGCTTTTGACTGGCACAGGGAGCTGGGGCTGGGTGTCTCAGGGGTGTGACACAGTGGAAGATGTAGACGGAAAGATCTGGGAGCAGCTAACTTGTTTGGAAAAGGTTTCCTGGTTGCTTGCTCTTGAAATGACTCTGTTGGCTTAATTAGAGGGGTCGCTGCCTCCTGTGCTGGGCGGGAGGGGAGGATTGTCAGCACAGCCTCCGAGTGACGGAAGGAGCAATACTCCAACAGACACCTTTCCCTTCTCTCGATAGTGTAAGATGATCAGGGCAGCTGTGCTTCGTAGCTTCTGGTCTAAACCCATCCCACGTTTATTTTGAAAGCTTTCCTGGGTCGAATGTTTGTGGTCTCGCCTGTAAAACTGCCTCCTGGGATCCTTGCTTGTAAGAGTCCTCTGCACTTTCTTTCCTTGGTGGCTGGTACTCTCCAGTTTTGCTTCTAGGTTTGCGTTCGCCCTCTGCCTCGGCTTTCTGCGTACCCTCATCGGTAGCCTTACGTTGGCTTGAACCTCTCCCAGCTGTTGGTATGACTGATGTCTGAGCAGCATGGAGTTTCATGTGTGACTTGGGCACACAGTCAACTGAGGGGCATATGCCTGCAGCACCGTGCGATTGAAGCTCTTTGTAAGTCCACTATTCAGTACTCCATAGCAAGCTGGAAAAGAGAGCAAGCCTTATTGTAAGGCCATAGAGAAAATGCTGCACTCAAATATCTATTTTTTTTTTTCTTCAGGTTCAACCTGTCCACCTTTTCTTCCAGTCTGTGGAGAAAAGCCCTCCACAGCGACTCTCTCAAACAGATTTAAGTTAGTACACAGGAGGTCTGTGGGTTCCCCTTACGTCTGGGCCCGGCTCTGCCTCCTCGGGTGACACCACACTGGGTCCATAGCTGAGCGCTATCCATGGATTTACCCTCTGTAAGTAAGGATGGAGGCGTAGGAGGCAGTAACTGCGCCATTAAACGTTGAGTGATAAACGTATCCGTAGGGACACACAGCTTTGTATTGTAGTCGGATGTGTGAAGAAGGAAAAGTACTGATGGAGAATGTAGGATTTGGGTAACTCTTTTCCCCCAGATACGGATTCTTAAGAAGGAAAATTGATATTTTTTAGTTGCATCTGATTGATAATTTGGCTGCTTTGGGGAAAAAATAAGTCTTAATAGATAGATATTTTGGTCAGAATAAACATTTTCCACTGGAGTAAAGACAGATGGAATGTTTTGACCCATTCCTGCAGCAATGTCTCACTCCTGACTGCATGTAGTTAGTTTGGAAGAATTAAACTTATTTAAGGGTTTGGACTATTAAAAACATCTGCTTTCCCATGTATACTGAAACATTGCAGTATTTGAAAATGGAGAACATGTATCATGCTCATCCTAGCCACCATAAAACATTGTCTCCACAGTTTAAATTGTGGGATTTTAATTATGGTGTGGATATATTATTCAGTCCTATGTAATGCACTTTTGGTTATGGTGCTGTGATCTCTTTTCCTTGGTTGGAACTGGGCCAGCTGACCATATTTGCAGTGTGTGACCAAACATCAAATGCATCCGAATAAGCAAAGTAATCACTTCCAGACTAAACACGTTTCAAATTTGTTTAAAATATTGAACAAGCTTCATCACTGGGAGATGTCTCTTCTGTGACATCAAGCTACGTTGATGTCTCATTGATGCCAATCTCTTTTTCTCGTGTTTAGGTCTAAAAACACTTGAGTCCCCTGCATCCCAACGAAGTCTTCCTTTGACTGCGGTGACTCTTGGCTGAGAGCCAATCTCTGTCTTACGTCTGAGCATCTCCGAGTATTAATAGCTGCGTCTTCAGTGGCCCCTGTGGAGCAAAAAGTTGTAGCTGTTACCCTCCTCTTTCAGATGGGAAAACTGGATCGTGAACAGACAATAATCCTCATCTGTTTAGCTTGGAATGACTTGGGGGAAGCTGGTGACAGCGCTAGAGGAAAGAAGAGATTTGGCATTAGTTTTGTTCACTACAAGACCCTTACTTTTTTTTAGCAAAGCTGTTTGCTGGTGGTCTGGGAGAAAGGGAAGCAAAGACGCTTCAGATCTCAGCTGTGCTGGAAGAGCAAGTAGAGCCCATGTACGTGTGACGTCTATCCCTTCCTACTGATACACAGTTTCATGGTTCTGAATTTTTTTAGGCTTTTTCTGTTTTGATGTTTAGTCCTGATGTTATCCTGACAGCATGCTTTTCACTTGCTTTCTCTGCCTTTTTATTTAGTTCTCCAAAACCCTGAGGTAGGAGTCTCTACATTTATATTTGGAGACAAGAGCAGTGAGCAGCGAGAGCTTTGGCTGATTGGCACGTATTCTACATCCCTTCAGGTGCTGATCTCGTCGTGTCTCATACTGGTATGTTTGGCACCAAAGGCAGTGAGGGTATCCAGTGGTGCAGGGTCTCTTGTAGGTGGTCCCACAGTGAGGGGGCAGCAGTGCCACTGTAGATGCCGGCTGGGACATGTGATGCTTGGCTGAAGTTCTGCTCTCGTTACAGAATAGGGGTACAACGATATGGCCCTCCCGCCTACATACATCATTTTTTGTGAACTTGGCTGTCTTCTTGGTGGCTACGTTTCTGTGGTTGTGGAAAGAGTTTATAATGCATCTGTGGTCCTTAAGGATTCTCTGGCTCCCTGTCTCTGTGGAGTGAAGGGTGCTATTAAATATAGCCTCCCACCAAATTCCGATGACTAATCACACAGACCATAGTCCCAAACCAGCCATGACTCAGACACCAATGACCCTGAGTAACGCTGCAGGAAGAGCTAACACGCTTCTTCCCTGGCCTTGCAGAGGCAATGGGAATGCTGAATAAGAGCAGACCAAATAACAAGGCTGGTTCCTGAGCCAAAAAAAAAAAGGTGCCTGCAGTCATCAGGAATTGTCCAATGTTAATGCTGAGCTTTCACGTGGCCGCAGCTGAAGCACGGTGAAGGGGCTGAACATGGGTGCTGTAAAGGTCTGGGGCAGCGTCAGCTGGCTGGCAGGCTGGTAGGAGAAGTTCCCGTTGTGAAGCTTTCCTTTGAGTTTAACAAGATACTCAAGCACACACCTCAGGGCAGAGAAGGAGGTCTTGGGCCCAGTGACATTGTAGTTAAGATTAGGCATAAGTTTGAGCATCCTACTGGAGTAATGCTTTGGATGAGAGTTAAAGGATGAGTTCCTGATCGAGCTCTCTCCCTCCCAGAGAGAGTTTTCATCTTAGACTTCTTAAGGTCTTTGTAACTGAACCCTGCCTTCCCCTTTTAAAATCATTTATCTTGAATAGCAATGTAGCTGGTCATTTCAACCTGCTTCTGTAACGTTGTGCTTGCTGCAGTTATTTTTGTACGCTGAAAAGTGTAACTTTTTTTTTCTTCTCTGATTGTACCTAAATAGTAAAGGACACATGGAAACGGATAGCATACATGTTTTTTCAGTGTCATGTGAATACAAGAATGAGGATAGAGAGTTTGCGGCAAGTTGCTGTGTTTATGAATGAACAAATGGACTCAAAGGAATTGGCTTCCCAAAGCAACTGCAGCTGTTAAAAAGTCCTTCTAAATGTTTCTGGCTTTTCCGAACATATTCTTATCGGTATGTTTAGTTAGAAAAATACTTTTTTATCTAGTGAGAAATGTCTATTCTGTTTTTTCAGAACCTGAAGTTTTGAAACTTAAAACAAAAAAAAAGCCTCCATTTAAATTCCAGGAACAATCAAGATTTTCCTTAAGGAGATACTTTCCTCAGAGTTTTTATTTTGTTAAGAACAGGGCATTCAGAGGTGAGGCTGGATGCATAGCTTTGTCGTGTTTATGAAGTCATGAAAGCATCTGGATGTATGGAAACCCTCAACCAAAAACTTTTGAAGTCTCTTTTTAGTATAATCATCTGGGCTTACTCCGCTAAACTATGTATTTATTGGATTTGGATAGAAGATGAGGTAAGAACCAAACTGATATTGTTGAATTTAAGTGTATTATTAAGATTGCATCGCTTTAGGGATACTAAGTTGTGAATGTTAATTGTATGCACTTTTCAGTACCTAATTGCTGCTACTACAATTGATTCATAACCATCATGCGTATCAAACTGGAGAGCAATGTCTGTTCCGTGTGTACTTAAAGCAACATTATGGCCTGCCCTTTTCCTTTAAGTATTAGGCGGCAAAGAAACAGTAAACTGTGCGTGGCCCTGAGTTTGCAATGCATCCCTCATGTTTGACTTCATTGGCATCAGCTCCTTAATTACCGTGTTGGAATACGTTTGTAAAATGAAATACAAAGTTTTTGTTTCTGTTGAATCTTTTTTTTTTTAATTAAAAAAAAAAAAATTTTTCTAGTGCTCTCAAATACTTTAATTTTTTTAACCCCCTCCTTTATCTCATTATAGTCTTCAACTCTGGAAAAATTATAACCCCTTGAGAGTTAAAGAAAAACGCTCCCTCTGCTTTCACAGACGTCAGAATCTTTGGAAAGGCACTAGACAGCACATCTGTACAGGCCTGGCTGATTAATTTGCCACTAACTTTTCAGTGTTTTAAATCACTTCTAAATAACAAAAGGAAAGGTCAAATAACAGTAATAAAACCTGAGGCACCACTTGGTCCCAGGATGAAGAGCTTCACTCTGGCTCTGCTGTGTATCTCTTGCTGCTAAACACCAGAGAATGGAATAATTCAGTATGTGGTGTATCAGTGACCTCTCCCCAGTCTGTCTGCTCTAAAAGTACTGATAATGTTTTTAACTGTTCTTAAAGTCTGATATGTTGTAATATTACTTGCAGATGGGATGCTACCCGCTCTGATAAGAATAGCTGTATTCGAGGGGCCCAAGGACCCATCTGTGCAGCGTCATGTCCACAGCTGTGGCCATGAGTGGATGCATGGGAAAGATGAAGTTCAAGGTTGGTATATGTGATATTTCACTCTTACTCTCCTGCCCTTCAGCAGCTTTCAACCCAGGAAGTACTTGAGTCTGTTAATCTCCAGGTTCTTACAGACTTTTTTTACTACTATATCTCTGCCTTAAATTTTTTCGGGCATCTCAGAAACACCTGGGAGACTGCATGTCTCCAGGCTGAGCAGAAGAGTTCAGTTAAGCTTCTGATTAGTCTGACTTGCACTCAGTTTTCCCACATAGCAGGGTCACAGCAGCTTAGTCTTGTGATGGGAATTACACCTCAGTAAGTATTTCTAAAGAAGCCCTTGGAGTAAACCACTTGATACAATGAAAAAAGAATGTGATAGCTATAACATTTATTTTTTCCTGTTTGCAAGGCCAGAAGAAGCTTGAAAAGAAAGGAGGGACGCAAACAGAAATATACAGGGGTGTCACCGCTGTTGATAGTAGAAAACTTCCCAACATGAAGAACAAAGTCATTATCAGCCCACTTCAGCTGGTGACACCTCGTGTTCCCCGCATACACAAGTGGTTCACTGGATTCAACACCATGAGTGAGACCCTCAGTAATCAATAGAGAAAGACTGATGGCAACAAAATGGTGCCAGTTTACACCAACTCATCTTTGGTTCTAGGCTTAGTCTCTGCTTTTGTTTCTTTGAGCCGGTGCTGTGAAATTGCCAATCCGTGAAGGAGCTAATGAGCAGGACAAAACACTTTCATGGGACAATTATTTCCCCGCTCTCCAGCAGTGCTGATAGTGTTGGGGAAGACCATGTCTTCTGTGTTACACAAGTAGCACACAGGTTTGAGGTGTTTCAGTTTCTTGCAGCCCAGGTATACAATGGTGTACCTATCTTCAGTTGTGCTCTGTGGGGGGAAAAAAGATAGTCAAGGAGTAGAAATGCATTCCTTACTACAAGACGGAAAGTAACCTGGGGTGCCTTCCAACGATCTGTGCCTGAAACTAAGCCAGCCAACGCCGAGAGGAGAGTTCACCGTCTCGTGAAATCTCTCGTCTTAACCTAGGCTTGGGGGGTTGCTGGACTGCGGGGAGACCAGAGCAAAGGTACCTGCTACCTGCAAAGCTGCTGTGGGAGAATGGCTTGTATCTGGGCTGAAAACAGGTCAGAAACTGGCAGATCAGCGCCCAGAAGCAGCCATGCGGATGGCCTGGAGGAAGCAGCTGAAAGCAAACGAATGTTGGTTTTGTACTGTTTCCAAGAACTGGCTAGGTTGACTCCTTATCTGTGATTTATGTATCTCGTGAACAGGCTGCTCAGCTATCTGGGTGAGAGGACTCACCGCCTTGGAATTAAAGCTGGGAAATGCTTTTGGAAAAACAGAAGTAGTGCCGGATGAGGATAGTGCTGTCCCTCTGGCCTGGCAGGTTTGTATAGTGTTTTTTTTTTTTTCCATTAAGAGAAATTGATTATATTATTTGGAGATGTGTCCTTGGAAAAATCATGATTTACTTAGATGCTGTGTATGTCACGTCCTGTTGCTATGATCTCAAACAAACAGTTTCCTTGTCAGAAATCTCCAACTCTCTTCAGCAGGCTATGTGCCCCAAAAGCTCTGTTTGGCTTCCTCCTTATGCAGACATGCCTCCTGCTTCTTCCTTGAGGCTTTCTCCTTGGCCTAGGTACTTGAAAGACAAGTTGCTTTGCCTTTATTTAGATCTGTGATTGCCTGGGGATCTCAGAGTCAGTAGTTACCAGCTTCCAAGCTAATTGTGTGTTTATAATACTCCGGAAGGACGGCGATTTAGCTCTGGAGTAAAAGATGATATTTCTACTGACTTTTGTGTTTGACTCCTTGGACTGTGTATAGCTTTTTTTTTTTACTTTGCAACAAATGATTCTTCACCCCAGGTGGACTTTAGAATAAGATGGAAAGATAAGCATGGTGGGATAGGATAATTGGATTAAACCCAGTGTTTTGCTGAGGTAGTGTGCTGCTTCCTGCCGGCCTTAATCTCGGAATTTATAACTGAGGAACACGCAGTGCCTAGTGTCGAGGCTGCAATGGAAAGTAGCTAAGTGTAGAGGACAAGAACGTGGCGCTGAATCGCAGGAGAGCGACTACCCTATAGCAGGGTGGGATAATCTGGCCCGGGTGGGAGCACAGGAGCTACCCAGAGTGTCTCGGAGCACGGTTATCGCACGAGCGATGTCACATTTCGTTATTGCATGAGCGGACTGTGCTCATTCATTTCGGCTCTTGTTCTTAGGGCTGACGATAGTGAGAAATTTTGTGCCAACCACACCTCACTGGGGATTTCTTGGCTGTTTGTGTAATCCCTTATGTGCTGGACCAGATGATCTCCAGCAACGTGGGGCTTCCCCTTCCTAGGGCGGCTGCTGTTTGCTCTGGGATTTCCCAGCGTATTCAGGCAGTAACGACTCTACTTCTTGTGTGGAAGGCTCAGATCTACTGTGGATGCACAAATTGATTGTACGGCGTGCGCACAGCCCTCCGAGAGCTGGATTTCATTGACCTGCCACTCAGTTGTGCAGGTCTGTCAGATCGTTGCCGGAATCTTTGACTAATGGGGAAAATCTTAAAGGCCTTTCAGACTTGGTCTGTGGGCAGGAAAAAAAGCACGAATGTAAAGAAGTGTGACCATGCCTCTTTAAAACTCACAAATTGTGACTGATTAATGTTCTGTGGTGTCACCTGGCCCTGCCTGAGCTGCAATAGAAGGAAATTTGCCTTGCAACCAGAGTTATAGCGTGTGTGTGTGTTAGCGTATAGTTATATGTGTACCTGTTTCTGTCAAACCAAGTGGGAAAACCTTCGGGTCCCATTCACCAGGTTGAGAGAGAGACGACTCGGTCAACCAAGCGTAGAGTCCCAGCCGAGTTGGTCACTCTGCCCCAGTACATACGGTATTTGACACAAAGATTGATTTCCACTGGCTCGCTTACTGGGGATTTTTTTGTTGCATGTTGCAAAATCATGCCCTGTTAATCCCCGGACAGCTCCTGTTCTCTGCCGTGTACCATGGTGCTACTAGACCTTCGTTACTTTCTAACACGTGATGAGGAATGGGCAGTTTCTAACCTAATTTGCATGATCGCAGTCTCCTCCTTATCGTTCCCAGGTTCCGTGGGATATTTTTCCAAACACCTCATCCCCTGTGGCCTGCAATGGGAGACAAGATTTTCATAAACCCTTAGCAGCTGGGAGATGTAAGATGGGATTGTTCCAAAGCACTTACCTTATGAACTCCACTTCTCTTGATGTTAGTGGTGAGTGACTTCAATTTCCATGCGTCAACATGGTTAGAGCAACAACAGGAGTTTTGTAAACTCCCACGGTTGCAGCCAAGATTTTGGCGTTCACCATCCTGAAGTCTCTTTAGAGATGATAAAGAAAATCCCAACAAGAGACCCTAAATGAACATAAAGCTTTCCCCGTTCGTTTCAGCACGTAACATGGGAGCAGAGAGCTCTTGACAAGTTGCCTGAATGTTCCTGCCTCTGTCCTATAAAACAGATACAAAAGAAATAATCTGAACAAGAGTTGATTAACTTTTCAGATAGGTGAACATGTAATCTTGAGTTAAATGAAACTTGGCCTTGAAGTATCAGGACTTTTTGTGAATGGCCTCTGCTCTAAAGTAGAGGTTGGGACATTAGTCTGAGGGGAAACGGGTTTCTGCTAAAATTATTAGCAGTAGCAACCCTGTCCCTGAAACCTCTGTCATTAGGTTGTAGATACAGATACGGAATTCAGGTCACTAGTGGGTATCGTATTGGATGGATTATTCACCAGTTCGGTGGGTGTCGTATCTAAAATCTGTGGTCTAGACTCCCATCAGAACTCACCCTGGGCTGACTCAGCTGCTTATGGTTGTCTTCTCCCTTGGCTTGAGGAATGACAGCCAGCAGGGTATGGTGTTCTATGGCTTCCTTGCTGCTAGCTAGCCCCAGAGGGCCATTAGGCATCTCTGGGCCCGGTTCTTGGAGAGAGACTGAACTTCAGTTCCCAGATAGGAAATGTTGTGTCCCCTCAAAAAGAGGCAATACAGCTTTTTCCTGCAGCTGACTAAAATAATTCAGTATCCTCAGTATCACCTGGCTTGGCAAATCACTGTAGTTTGAGGGAAAACTCCACTGAAGCCAACTTTTCTTTAAGTCCTCCATCTCCCAGATGCACCACCGGTAAAGACTCCAGCTGTCTAAGCAGGCGGACTAGAGCTGCCGCTCCCTGTCTGTGTGCAGTGTGTATTCCTGGCTCTGCATATCTCTGTGGTAAAAATAGCCATATTTTAAATCTACTGGAAATATTAAGCGCTTAATTATCTGCTTTGGAGCTTTTTTTCTGTTGAGACTAAGGAGATATGAAGAATTTGGCTGCCGTTCTCTGCTCCTGCACCACCCAGCCATAATGAGAGCTAAAGCAACTTGGTGGCTACTGTATTTTCAGTGGCCCCTCTGGTAGGAAAAGATTAGAACAGAGGGGATGCAGCTACTTCAATACCCCCTTGTTCCAGGCGTGTGTGTGTGTCTGTCCCCAGCAGACCCCTTGGCTGTGCGTAGCTGTTGTAGGAGCTACCTTTATATGAAAGAAGGGAAAGTAAAATCTATTTATAGGCAGTCTGAGCGGCACATTACTCAAGGCTAGGTTGTTGACTCATGCCCATCTGATATCATTTAAAGGGTTGGATATTGCCAGGGAACAAAAATAAGTGCTGTTACTCCCTTCTAGTCGATAGAATTAACTGTTTTTAAGCTGACATTTGCTTTTAGGGCAGAAGCAGCATTGTGTCTCAAGGGTCCTGTGACAAATATATGCACTGCTGCAAAGGTGCTAATCTGGATTTCCTTGGGATTCTGGTAATGGAAACAGAAATAAGAGGGCAGCAAAATCAGCAGAGAGCTTTCAGCTCTGTCTGTCGCTTATGTTCATCTCTGTTAAAAGGACCTGGGGAAATCAAAGGGGAAGGAGGCAAAAGGCAGCCCTGTTAACACCTAAAAGGCTGCTCTCTTTCCACGGTAGAGTCTTGGAAAGGCCCTTCCCTCCTCCTCCTCATCCCAGCCTGTCTCAGGAGTCTTCTTTGTTAAATAGAAACTGTTCTGTTTCCTGTCTGTCTTGAGCCATTGGCTTTTGGCATCAGTTTTCAAGCCCTGAATCGCTCTCTGGAGATGCCTGCTGGACAGCCGATGGGAACCGATTGCCTATCAGCAGCTGAGATGCAGTTCTTGGCTTCGCTCTTCTTGGGAATCACAGCCCGCAGACCTGCACAGCATCGCGCGCGTAGCGTAAGAGACCCAGCACCTCTCGTGGGCTGAGCGCACGAAATCCCGAGGCAAATGCGTATTGCAAACTTCAGGGCACGAGGGAGGTGGGAGGGAAAAATATCAGCTCATAAAGCTTTGGCTGCTGGCTCAGGAGCAGGGAAAGAAATACAAAAAGAATGAATGTAGTTCCTTTTCTTTTCTAGGTCACAGCTGAGATTAACTGTGAGCTATTTAACACTGAAGTAGAAGAGAAAGCTGAAAAGCTGCTTGAAAACCGGTGAGCCGAATGCCTCTTTCCAAAGAGGAAGGTGCAGGATTTGCTCGGTGTAAGGTCACACTGAACGAGATGCTCCTCTTTCCTTCCCACAGCTGGGATGAAGAAACCCCAGGCATCCTGCCTGAAATGTGACATAAGGGGGAGATGCCACAGGCGGGTGGGGAAAACTGGCTGTGAAACAGGCCTCCCATCTACACCTTTACACTGTGGCTGCTCTGGGCCAGGTTGGCTCTGTCAAACCGGAGCAGCAGCCGTAGATGAGAGGACGAGAAGACAGAGCTGAACTCCTCACAGCTGCTTTAATTCCCTCTGCTGCCCAAGTCCGAGCATGATGGTCATCGTCTCCCATTGCAAGGGTGCTGACAGCCGCTCTGCCGAGAGGGTGCACCCTTTGGCTCAGAGCCGTGGCAATGGTACCTTGATTGCACTGTTATAATTGAGGCTAATCAACACCAAATGCCGTTTTGCCTCTAGAACAGATTTTTTATATATTGTGCTGGTAATAGCCATCTCGGAAATATTCATGGAAGGGTTTGTTTTTCTCCCAAGTGAGGATGGGGGCAGAGAGAGTAACACTCGTAAGAGTCAATACCCTAGCTGATCCCAAGCCTTTGTGGGGTCTGGAAAGACTTCTTTAAAGTGCTGCTCTGTCTCATTAGATGCATTAATCAGAATTTAGTCTGCCGCTCCTCAGGTTAGCGTTGCATAAGCTGGGCTGTGCTCTTCTTACCTAACTAGGAAACTTACCCTGGACCTGGAAAAAACCCTTCCCTGATATAGATAAATTCCTTTCCAATAAAAAAGCATTTTATTTTTCTGACGAAACAAGCTTTTTCATGAAATGAGCGTGAGAAAACTGCATCCAAAAACACACAGCAAGAAAACACATCACAGGATTATAGGCGAAGTAGTCATCAACAATTAGAATAGCCTTTTGGAGAGGGGCCTGAAATAACAAAAAAAAAAGCTGTATTTGTGATGTGTTGATTAATGATGTGCTAATAGCTGAGACATGTCTGTAATAACTAATTGGTTTAGAAAAAAAAAACCTAAGCAGAGCCAGGATCCTCTTTGGGCTGAAGGGGCATTTACGGTTTGCCAGCAAGGCAGACATTAGGATTGTACCCAGCAGATCTGGGAAATCATAGCTATTGGTTCAGCAAAGCCCAGAAAGCACATGCCTAACCCTACCCTACCCTTCCTCCAAAAAACTTGTGAGAGATATATATAGGCAAGACAGAGCAAAAGAAATATTGCTGCCATTGGAGAAAGGGGGAAAGATTAAGTGAGTTGGCCAAGTCAGGCAGGAGGCCTGTGTCAGAGCCAGGAGCTGAAATCACCTCTCCTGAGGACGGTCTTTAATGTCACTGCCAAAGGCAGGCTCCCCTCTAATCAAGAGCTGACTTCCCCGTGGCTCCTTCTGAGACCCCTGTGCTCCGTAGGACCTGCTGCTTGGATCCAGCTCCTTTCTTTGATCTTCTTTTACTCATCTGCCTTCAGCCGGCTTTCAGAGTGGCCCATGCTAGAATAAGCATGACCAGTGAAAGGCTGGGAGAGGGCTTTTCCTCTTGGAAAGAAACAAATGAAAAAAACCCACCAAAAAACCCCCAAACAAACCCCCAAACCACTACCAGAAGCTTTCTCTGAGGTTCTTTTTAACCTAAACTCCCAGAGAAGTTTAATGCCATGGTTATACAGGGTAGTCTTAAGAGGTGGGGAGGAGAGGGAGAGCAGGATTTAACCCTGTGGCTTGTGGTGAGCGAGGACCCCAAGGTAGGGCAGGGACAGCCAGGATCTGCTCTGCAAAGCCTAGGGCAGGCGGTAAATGCTCAGCCCTGACTGCAGGCAGGAGGGATGGAGTTAATCAAAATGAGAATTTCACCTCTTCGCTCTTCTGCCTCCTCCCTTTTAGGAAATCCTTGCTCTTGAAGAAAGGAGCTGGTTTTGCAGAAACAGAGGTGACCCTGGGGGTCGAGCGGCGGCTGGGACGGACTGCCGGGGCAGAGGCTGCTCGCTGGAGTAAAGGAGGTGAGTGAGCAGGTTGAGTCAAGGCTGCTGTGTTTGGTGGTGAGGAGCATGTCAGCGGCAGCTGGGGTGGCCTTGCCTGAGCAAGTTCCCCTCCTGCCGGCTCCGCGGTGCTCAGCAGGAGGGGTGGGCTCAGGCCCCGGCCGTGAAACGGCTGCAGGTCTGCACCCTGTACAAGGTTTCACTGTGTTGGTAACAGACTCCATTCACAGCCCGACTGGCGAGAGCGAGGAGCGGTGCGAGAGGGAGGAATTTAAAAGGGAACGCTTTCAGAGGAGCTAGTCCCCTCCACCCTGCCCCGAGATGCTCACCTTGCAGAAAGATGCTGTTCAGCAGCTAGTGGGGATGCAGTCCCTTGCCTAGTTGCATTTGCCCAATCTCTGACCTTTTAGAGCAGCTGGAAGAGTCCCAGGCAGCCAGCAGGCTTGGGAAAAAGCCCCAAATGACCGAGAAAATGAGACTTTGGGATCTTTGAACTGTTACTGCTGTTTGACTCATGGCTGCGGGTATTTTCCTCTCTGTGCAGCTGCTGTTGGGAGAGCTGGGGGTGGCTACTGGGAGATGATTGAATACATGTGACACCCCTGAGGTAAAAGAGCTCTGTGGTGAGGCCTTAAAATGTTAGGGCAATCCTAACAACCGGCAACTCTGACAGCAGGACTGTATCTGGGGGAGCAGGCGCTGGCTCTCTTGTGAAATTCCTTGAGTTATTTGTGCAGTGGTAGCACCCACTGCCCCCCCGTGCTATGTGAGCAAGGTCAAAGGGACGGTCTGTTGCCCCCGAGAAACTTACGGCTTACAAAAGAAATGAGAAACAGAAATAAAGGGGCTGTTGCAAATTTGAAATCCTGAAAGAAACAGGAGGATTTGTCAAACGTGGGTGCTGAAGGCCAGGCTCCTCCAGCAGCCTTCAGGTGTCTTCTCAAATGGAGCTGGCTCTCGAAGAAGGGTTTTAATGAGGTGAAAAGGAGCTCACCTGCTCTAGAAGTCGGGACTGAGGATGACTGCATCCTTGTCAGCCAGCTCCTCTATCAGTTCAGTCGTACAGAGAGCGGCACTTAGCCTCTGACCGCTGCCGGGCTGCGGCTAAGGGAGCCGCGCGGCCGTGCTGCTCGCAGCTGCTGGCTCCTCTCGCGTCCCAGCTCCGCTTCTGAGCGGGGTCAGAGTCAGGGTAACAGTCAAAGCGCCGGGGAGAACTTTCAGTGGTGATAGCTGTAGCTTCTCCTCCATCTGCAAAGCTGAAAATGGAGAGAGACCAAAAAAAAAAGTCTGAAACCCCACAATGACAATAATAATCCCCAATTCCCTTGTAGTCTCATCTCACCCCACCCTCTATTTTCTCCTCCAGCGGGGAAATGTTTTCCCAGCATTGCTGGCACCCTTAGCAGGACAGATCCGGTGCGGGAGTTGTGCTGGGGGTCAGGCAGAGAGATGGCATGAAGGGCTGGGATGGGACGTTGGGTTTCTTTGAGGACAGTGAGTTCAGATCGTTGCTCTGCCAGAAGTTTTCCCACGTGACCTTAAGCCTGCCTCTTAAACTCCCTCGCTGCCTCAATTCTCCAGCAATTAAATGGGATAGTACTTTTCTCTTGAGCTGTTGGGACTGTAAGCTCTCTAAAGCAGAGGCTGTTCCTTCTTATGCCTGTGTGCATCTGCTAGCACGCCTGGTCCCGCCCGTAACTGCTCCTGTGATACCCCTCTTCACGAGAGTGAGCGAGCACATGTCCTCTTCTCTCTGCTCAGGATCAGCCAGTTCTTCCCCTTGAGGTTTCCTTTCACAGCAGCTGCAGCGGGCTCAAGAAGAACAGGACTTGACTCTAAGTTGTCCAAGTGTGAAAGCACAGCGTGTGTTTGCACCCGTCAAAGCGTGAGGCAACCCTGAACTTCAACGCGAACCCAGAGCCGGAAAGGAACGCAGCAGCTTCTCCGACGTGTGTCTAGGTAGCGTTGCTGCACAGTGCCGGTTAGCCAGGAGCATGTGCAAAAAAACACGGGGCAGTCTCTGCTGGGGGCGGGGGGTCCCCGAAGGTCACGTCTCCGGCCCACAGCGCGCCTTGGGACAGGCTGTGTGTCCCCCGAGCAGCTGGGTCCTCCTGGACCGCTGGGCTCTGACTAGCAGAGCTGGCCACAGGACTCCGAACAGGTGGTGTGAATTTTGCTCCTTTTTTTTTTTTATGAGCAGGGCAAGACCATCTGTTATGCTCTGAGGTCATTAATGATTTCCAGGATTGGCAGGAAATAGAAAATACTTCTGCTGTGTACAGTGTGTAGGGCAAACAACTAATATCCATACGTATGCAAGAAAACAGAGGAGGGTGTAGTATTTTATGAAATATTACAGCAGAGTGGCTTCCAGCGGTTTTGCCTTAGGAAGCTGCACAGCTGTTTCAAGCTGTTGAGCACTTGGGGAGACGATCTGTATTTGCATGACAAGGCGATACCAACGTAGCTGTCTACATCACCTCTCTCTGGGTGCCATGGAAGGGTGTCTTCTAGCTCCTTGCTCAGACGGGGGATAGGACTGCCTCTGCCTGCAGCCGAGGATCTCCGAGGTGTTAAATCTTGTCACTCAAACCCACCTCTAATCTGGAGAACTTGATGTTTTGGGCTGTAGCCCAAAAAGCCTAATGAAAATCCCGCTGAAGCCAGCGGGAACGTTTCCATGTAAACGCTCGAGGGGTTGCCTTGGATTTCATTTGCTTTCGGCAAATCCGCCCCAAAGCCAGCGGAATGACTCTGTTTTGGGATGCTCGCGCATCCTTTGAGGATTTTGAGGAGGTCGCAGCGGGCAGGAAGAGCTCGCCTCCCGTCAGGAAGCAGGACCCTACCAGGAGCACGTGGGGTCCCGTGGACCTAATCGCCCCCGGCACCTTAAGGAAGCGCTCGCATGGGGCAAGACCACTTGGTGCCGGTGTCAGGTGCTGGTGTACAAACCACCCGCCGCCCGCAAGGCAGCCGTGCCTGCCCGGAGGCCGGCTGTGCCGTGCTGGTGCTCCGCTCGCGCGGTTTTGCGACTGGCCCTCGACATCCGTCTCGGACGCCCTTGACTTCTCTGGGACAGGCGGGATCAGGCTGGCCTCCCGAATCGGTTATCGGGAGTCTGACTCGAGCGGGAGGCAAAAAGGCTTGTGGTAAAAATGGCTGGATGTTTCATTTGCAGCCAAGAAAGGGAGCTTAGTTTTCCTAGGCTGGTGTAGGTTTCCTATGTTTTGACAGTACAGTTTTTGTTTTGACACTATCAAAACATTTCATTTTTATGTGCTGCTTTCCCGTTTCGATGGAGAGCCTTTTATTAGAAAATGACTTCAGGATGCTATGTACCGTGTTATTTTTATGGTATGTTAATGGTCGGGTTTATGTTTTTACTGCTACTGCAACAAACTGTTTCTATATTATTGGAAAGGGGAGGTTTTCTGTTATCAGGGAAAAAAAAAATCCACATTACTAAAGCAAACTATACTGGTATTTCTGGGTTTTTTTTTTTTAAGCAATTCACTGATAAATTTCTACAGTGCAATTTTTATTTAATTTGCCTTATTCCAGCTAGGAGCTTCTACAAAAATATTGGAGCTTTCCAGAAAACAAAAATGGCACCTGCCAGCCCACCTGAGTGTGTGTGTTTTTGCAGAGGTAAGGAGGCATTCATTTCGCTAGTGCAAGAGTCCCTTTAATAAACCTGTTTCATGATCCACGTGGTCTGGCAATAAGAACCTGCAGTAATTTAACATTACTGCTTTCATACCGGTTATTAAATGTGCCGGAATTACAACAGCACCCAGGGGCTTTAACTGACCCTGAGGTTGGATACCATACAGACAGAGTCAAAGAGTCCCTGCCTGGAGTAATTGCATAAAATAGCCAAGAGACGTATTGTTAATCCTCCTACTTTACGTCTGAGGAATTTGGGAATGGAGAGAGGAATTATTTTCCAAAGGTTGCGCAGGGAACCAGAGGGAGGTGAAACCGTGAACACTGGTCCCAGGACTCCCGCACAGCAACAGGACCCCCAGCAGCTCCAGCAGAGTTTCCCACTCTGTCTTGCCAGTGGTTTTTCCAGATCCCAACCTTCTGTAGTGAGAGACCTTGTAAAGCTCTTTCAGGAGCTGTGCTGTTGTTTAAAACTTTGCTGTGTCCTTGAGGAAATGGAAGTTTTCCTCCCTCTCTTGAAACTTGTGGTATCTTCACCTGTAGCATCACAGGAAATCAATCGATGCGATCCTGCATGAAATCGTTTTCTCAACAGCTTCATCCCATCCAAAGTTCTTATTTTCTGAAGGTTATCCCAAGAGTGATGGTTAATACATGCATCTTCTTGAATTTGCTCGGGGGTAGTGGCTCACCGGCGTTGTTCCAAACTTAAAAGCCAAACTTGGAAGCAATAAAGTGCTTAGATTGTTGTGGTTTGATGGTCCTACTCAGGTAGAGAAGTGCATCTTTGCACCTTATGTACGGCCTCTACTCCCGTTCACCCAAAGGGTAGCCTGATTTCACTGCCGGCCAACTTTTTTCACTCCATTTGAGTGAAACTGGACGAAATGGCGAGGACTGGCCAGTCAGCTTGCAACACAAGGGCAGGGGTTGCAGTGCTGGCGGTACGCCGAAGTCGAAATCTGGTGCAGCGGAGTCTGGCGTGAAGCACGGACTGCAACTCCTGCCCGCTCTGGAGACGTGCCTACAGCCCCCCGTAAGGAACTGGAGGGTGCCTTACTCGTAGATGCACAACACCGCTAGTGCTTGAGGACAGATTTACACGCCGGGGGACTGGAGACAGACTGCCCTGCGGCGTGATGTGTTTGGGTTTACAGATTTCAAAGTGTTCTAATCGCCTTTTAAACAGCTATTCCTTTATTCGAGGAAACCTGCCTCAGGCTTTCCCAGTTTAAATTCCAGATTCCCATGGAAATCCAGGAGTCTGGGGACAGTTCAGGCTGACGTTTATGCTTTGTGATGTCTTGCCTTCGTTCAGAAGCGTTAGATGATACATGTAAAGCGAACGCTGAAGTAAAAGATCTTAGCAAAGGGTTCGCCTTCTTTTAATTTTGTTTACAAGATGAGAAACACAGTCCAGCCTTTCATCGTGTTGCAGTTACCCAGGCTTAGAATAAACAGGCTGTTAAGGTAGCATGATCGCATGCAGCTTGCTGGGGACCTGCTCCATTCAAGTCTCACCTACCAAATGTTCGGGCCAGGCCAGCTCCATTCTCTATGTACTTTTTTTTAGCATTCTGTGAGCTTTCTAGGAAAAAAGTTTCCTGTTACAAGGTCCTGCAACCAAATATAGTTCTAACTCCTACACTAACAACACTTTTGATGTGCTGTTCAAAGCAAATCCATCGAAGCAGGATACTGTTAATAGAACTCGGGAGAAACAAGAGGTCAAGTGACGTGAGTAAATAGACCTTTCAGTCTCTTTGGAGCTCCTATTCAAAGCCAAGAGGAATTTATCCTGACAAAAACACTAGTTTTAACTTTGGACATTGCTCTTTGAACCCGAAAGAACTACTTCATGCTAGTGGATTGCATGAAGGCACTTACCCACATCGTTCCAGTGCTCCCAAATGCATCCAGGGACAACTCCTATTTTTTTAATACACTTTTCCGTCAAAATCGATAAATCCCAAACCAGGATATTTAAACCTTTGGCATCCTCTAGACCTGTGGCAGCATTTTAGCACGTCAAGTAGCAAAATCATTTGTAACATGAGATGAATTGCCATTGTTTATATTTCTCATGTAGCAAAAACTTATATTGGGCAGTTCTTGGGGCAATACAAGCTCTCTCATTTGGGCAGTAGGAAAATGCAGTGAATTCAAAAGAATTCCAGCTAGTAAAAACTGATTCTTCCTGAAGCCTGTCCAGTTTCACCCGGAGGCCTTTCGAGAGGGCATGCAGATATCTCGTATGGAGCCTCTGGCTTCATACAGAGGTGAATATCAGTTGATACGTAAGTCTTAGACCTTTTTTGCTGCTTCATAGGTTCATACATAACTTCTGAATGGAGTCTGAGGCATTGAACCTGAGGAAAAGGCACTGGTGATATGCAAGGATTTACACAGGATGGCAACTGGCCGGGGCTATCTTTATCTAAGGAACCTCTATTTCTGAAATCTGCTGTTTTTTTTGTTGTTTTCCCCAGCGAGAGATCACTTTCTTCTGTACACGGCCCGCTGCTTTTAGCTGACTGTCCACCCTCCCCTTCACATAACTGAGATGATGCCGGCACGTGAAATACTGCATGTCTTGCAGAAAACGTATGCCCCAGACATTTCACAGGGGAGTCACACAACGTGAGCTTATCCGGAGGGGTTGCTGACTGCCCTGTATATTTGGGAGCGGGTAGGACGTGACCACTGGGCTGGCTTCCCCTTTTCTGTGAGGTTTTCACCTGTATCTGTCCTAGTTTCGGATGGGTGCCACCGAGATGCACATCTGCCTCAGCTGATGAGGAGAGCTGCGCAGAAGGGAACTCAACAGCCATGACTTGTCCCACTCCTTAATGCGACGTGTTGTGGGAAGCTGTTTACTGACGCTGTTACAGCCTTGGTTTCACCAGGATGGAAAACCAGAGGTAGGGAAAACGACTCTGGATGAAAGTTTCATTTCTCGGGGCCCACCCACAGCCCTGTGGTTTGTCTCTCCATCTCTTGTCATTCAATAGTCATGAGCTGCTTCTCAGTGTGGGGACCGCCAGCAGTGATGGAGAGGTGCGCTCGTCTCTTGGCCAAGACGTCTTTTGTGTAGCCACGAACTCAGAGCCCTCCTGTAACGCTCGCTGCTCCCTGCCACCTCCTGCCTGCTCCCACGGGCCAGAAGTGACCTTGCAGAGGCCACTTGCAGGTTTTTTCCAGGCCTCCAGCAAGGTTATCCAGCAATGGGAGAGCTTTAGCAAAAAATAGTATGCCTCACCAAATTTGGTTTTCTCTCAAAGTCTTGTATCTAACCGAAATACCTCGGCACGGGCGCTGTGTCAACCTGCGGGCTGCCAGCCTGGCAAATACATACTGTGCGCGAGCTCGCGTGTGCCCCGAAACCTCCGTCCCGCTATTTCCGCGTAACCCGAACTTATAATTTCTGTCAAGGGAGATTGAATTAAGAGAAGCCTGTGGTATTCTTCAGGCATGAAAAGGAGCATGTTGGAAAACCCAAGCTGGCCCCAGCCTGTTGAATGTCCAATGAATACTTGCTGATGGGAAGATAGTACGTGGGATGTACTCTGTGGGGACTCTCTCCCTTCTTTCCTCTCCTCTGGCTCTGTGCCTTTTCCTAGCCATTTCCATGGCTGTCATAGTGGTGATATTCTTGTCAGATTCCTCCCTCTGCTAACGGACATGGTCGTCAGGCTCACTGAGCAAAAATCCTGCCCTGGTTTGGCTCGGGACCTGACTGGTCACCGTTCCCAGCCCCTGCGTGGATTTCTGTGCCCGCGCACGCCTACGGCTCTTTCAGACGTACAAGCAGCCCTGTGAGACAGTTACGTCCCCAGGTCCAAGGGCTTCCCTTTCCTCCAAGTGACTCATGGCCTATGTCGATAGAGGCCCTTTCTTCCAGAATGCTCCCAGAGACATTGGACACGTTGCAAAAAAAGGGCAAAAGTAATTTGGAAGTTACTGTATTGTTGGGAAAAAATGTAAAAAAGTAAAAATTGCAAAGTGGGTTTTGCCTTCCCAAGGGAACAGCAGGCTGGCTCAAACAGACATCCCTCCCACCTATCTTTGGACAGACTGACTCACCCTGTGTGGCTGCTTCTTTCTCTTTCCATCGGCTACAGCGTGCTGCATGCCTAGCTTAGGTGGGCGTTTAACTGTTAGGATCTTTACAGGATGCTACATTATCTTAATTTCCCTTTTCAAAAGAGTTTGGTGCACTTTCTTAGCAAGTCACTAGATAGTGTGTCAAAAACGTGTTCAGAAATACTGAACCACAGACTCAGCTCAGTCTAACACAATGCACAGAAGTGAAGAGCATTAGGAGCTTGCCCAGGCTTTGCTTAGGCTCCTGATCTTGGTGGGTGAGGATGGAAAGAAAATAGCCACTGCTGGGGTGGATGCATGGAAAATGAGCATCCGGGGACGCTGGATATCCTTAGTCCTGCTCTGGGCCGGGAAAGCACAGGTAAAGGCTCCCCTGGTTTGTGAAACTCCAGACTTGGAATTCTTCAGTTACACTGCAAAAAAACTGTTATACCCGTGAGAAGTCCCAGAATTGCAAATATATTCACCTCTTACGGCTCTCTTCATTGTCAAGGCGGGATAAAGCTTCCTTGGTACCTCTGTGGGTTGGGAGTAGCCAGCCCAGCTGCTGAGCAGCTGGCTTGTGCTTTAATGCACTACAAGAACAGAGTAAAACGTAAAACTTACTGGTGTAAGCCAGGCATGATAATTTGGGTACAGACGAATGATGCTTGCAAGTTTTGGTTAATGTGTGTAGCTGAAAGCAGAGTTTCAATTTAAAGATAAGTTTTCCACAATGCTGAGTGAGAGGAGGCTAATCTTAACAAAGATACTTTTCCCATAATTTGTCATATTTCTGTGACTGCGCACATCCCTATTTACTTCAAGTACAGCCCTCACCACAGTTATTACATCACGAACTTAATATCTCTCCCTGGGAAAAGAAACACTTTTTAGGAAAAAAAAAAAAGGAAAGGGAGAGGGAAAAAAAGGAAGTGTTCGAAGAAGTTCAGAAAGCCTCAGATTCCTCTAGGGTCCCCAGCTGTGCTGTATGTTGTCCCAGCTGAACGCCAGATATTTCCGCTCTGCACATGAAGGCATTCAAGGAGAAATCAAAGAGGCTGTCTTGAGTGTGCTGCGGGCCAAGTGGGTATGTCCTACCTCCAAACAGCCCTGATCCCCAAGGTTACAGCCCTTGACTCTTCCCTCCTTGGGGCTGAACACGGAGAGCTCGTTATGGCTACCTGCCCGTCAGCGTGCAAAGCCATAGACGAGTCTTCAGATGCTTCATGGTCCCAGGGGCCTGGAAGCCACATTCTCTGCCAGACCATTTCTGGTGATGCAGCAGTCTTCCCTGCTGAGGGGAAGGAGAGCAGCACTTCTCTGGTGGTCTTATCGCATGATGTGTCCTGTTGCTACCACTCTTGACAGAGGTGCCTCCTTTGGAGGCACGTGCTGGTGGGTGGCCGAGCACTGATGGCATTGGGGCGGCCCTGGGTGGCAATTAGTCCGGTGTGGTAGGAAGGCTCTGCCAGATATGTTGACCCATGGGGTTGGTTATTGGTCTGACGTTAGCCGGGCCCAGCCCTTAGCACGAAGCCAGGTTTTGGTGAGTCGTATCTACAAGCAGAAACCCTTGTCACGGTCCCCCTTTCCTCACGCCCCTGATGAAAGTCCGCGTGAGGTTGCGACCATGCAGCACCCTTGGTCGGGAAAGCTGGCTGGGGGCTCTGCAAGGTGGCAAGTTCTGTCTAGCCCCATGGTCCCATCCCTGCAGAAGCACAGCAGATCAAAGCAGAAGTGTTATAAACTGAATATTTGGCAAAAATTATCTGGTTGCTTCCTTGATGAAGTGAAGATGCAGGGGGCTGGGCTGACCTGGACTGGTCATGCAGGTGGTTTACCTGGTTCGTATATCTTTGAGTTCGGAGCTGCTACAGGTGCCATTCAGACATAGCCTTGCCGTTGTGTTATTTACTGTCCCTCAGCCTTCAGTGGGATGGGTGGGAGTTTTTGTTCTTGTTGAGGGACCATTTCTCTGTACGCTGTGTCTTGGTGGTGTTGGGTTGCCGGTTGGACTTGAAGATCTTAGAGGTCGTTTCCAACCTTAATGATTCCATGTTTCTGGGGTTGTGATTGCTTGCTTAGATGATGTGTTATGCAGCTCAGACCAAAGCCATGTCACTTACCAGCTAGTACATGATTCAAACCAGTATTTCCCATCTTCACAATAACGTTCCACTCGAACTATGAAGAAGATGGTTCTGAAATCAGTCCTTGCATTTGCCTTTCTCTTTGTAACCGCTCTAAGCAGCCGTCACGGAGTGCGAAGGAGACGGGGAGATCTGCTGAAAATTGAAAGTACTGTGGACAGTAGAGCGTGTTGTGCAAGGGCTCTGTCCCTCATCAGTGTCAAATTGCATAAATCAATGTTGGCCAGAAGAAGTGGAACAACAGCTCACTTCCTAAAATGGAAATATCCCCATATGTTGTTGCTGGCCGAGGACTACTCTCGGGGGCAAGCTCAGCGGATGGTAGTGACTGCAGCAGGCTCTTCGCTGCTGCCGGCCCCCACGGTGCACGAGGGAAGAACAGCACTATTTGCCAGAGATCTGACAAGTAGCCGGGGACTTTGCAGCCTATAAAATCCCCTTAATTTAACTGTAACTGCTAATTAATCGACTTTAACCTGAATAGTGTATCTTTCTTGAAAAGAAGCTACTGTTCTCTGGGATCCGACCTCCGCTGGTTAGTCTGTTCCGGCTCGTGTCGCTCCGATATTCCCCATAGGGCTTAAACATTTCAGGCATGTTGTTAGCACAACAAATTAAAATGGGAACCTGGAAAACCCTATATCGGGGGGTTATTTTCACAGTTTAGCAGCAAAAGACTGTTTTTTGAGGGCGGAGTGCAGTCAAGGGTCCGTCCATCCAAGGTGGGGGAAAAAATGACTGCTAGGTGACAGTGGAGGAAACCCAGATGTTATCCTGGGACTACTCACCCTGGCCAGAGGAGCAGCTAGCCTCTCTGTCTGCTTGGGATCCCAAGATTGCAGGTCTTTTTTTTTGGTTTTGTTTTTTTTTTTCATTTTAGTTTCAACTACTGTCACCATTTTTAGCCCTGCCCTGAGGCTTTGGGCAACCTGACCTACCCAAAGCCCAAGGTGCTGGTCATATTCTGCTATCAGTTTTTACTTCTTGGTTTTTCCTTCGCTGGCTACAGCAGGATTGTATCATTAAGGTATCTACAGGTAAGATATTTAGCCAGATAGCATATTTATTTAGCAGTAGCTCTAGACACTCGTTCCTTCTAGATGTCCTTGAAGCTGGCAGGGTGTCTTGCCTACAGCTATCTATCAGTCGTGCAGTCTCTGCCTTGCCAGAGCTTGTGGACGGTATTTGTCCTGATTTTGCTTCCAATGCGTCTGAGCATTTTTATCCATTTAAGGACTAGGCACTTGAATTGCTTGTTCTTCCATATGAAGTTCCCCATAACTTAACCCTTTGACCAATGCAAGCTCTTACTTTGTAGTTGCAGAATCACAGAATCACTAAGGTTGGAAAGGACCTTCAAGATCATCAAGTCCCACCATTAATCCAGCGCCACCATGTCCCCTAATCCATGTCCTGAAGCGCCACATCCACATGTTTTTTGAACACTTCCAGAGATGGTGACTCCACCACCTCCCTGGGCAGCCTGTTCCAATGCCTGACCACCCTCTCAGTAAAGAAATTTTTCCTAATATTCAGTCTAAACCTCCCATGGCGCAACTTGAGGCCATTTCCTCTCATCGTATCGCTGGTTACCTGGGAGGAGAGACCAACCCCCACCTCACCACAACCCGCTTTCAGGTAGTTGTAGAGAGTGATAAGGTCTCCCCTCAGCTTCCTCTTCTCCAGGCTGAACAACCCAGTTAGCTTCTCTCCACATTCGTTCCCCCATTAAGACTTTGCCCAGCTCCTCACCTCTCCGGAACTTTCTTTCCCCAAACATTTTCATCCCAAAAGTTCCTTGATGGTATCTGCAGACCTGTTGTCGTGGCTTTCTGGAGCCTTTTGGCAAAACTCATCTCTCTTGTGATGCACCATGTGGGGTTTCACTGGTTGCCCCTGTGGTCTAGGTCAGCTTGGCATTCCGTATGTGTTTGTCACCTCAGCTCTCGGCGCTGTTGTGGCCTGCTTGTTAGCACCCACCTCTTACATCTCCTAGAGTCTGACCCTCCACGTGGCTCAGTGGAGATCTACAAGACCTTCAAAGACGACCTTCAAAAATGTTTGGGTGTTTTTCCTTACGGAGTCGATGAAAATTGCATCCAGTCCGTAGCTCCCTTCCATAGCTTAGTTTCGGAACCAAACCTGGCACCAGCCCAACCAAAGCGATGCGTCACGCTTCCGCGCGGAGGTTCCCACTGGGGTGTCAGGCATGGCTGTGCAGCTAAACCAGAGCTAGTTAGCCAGTCACCGAGCCTCACCGTTCTCTCGCACGGTCTTCGCTTACTCCTGTCCTGAACGTGTGAGCAAAATACAAGCGAATCAGAAGAGATGCAGGACTAAGCCAGGTCGGGCTGCTGTTAGCAGGGTGTCGGCAAGCAGCCGCAGCAGCAACCGGGGTGTCGGGATCAATAGGGAGCACGTGGCTGCTTTCACGTTATTGTTCTACTTATTTTAAGGTCGGGCATGAGGAACGGGGATATTTGTTCCAGAGGAAAAACCAGCAGAGTCATTCCTGCACGTCCGCCCCTGATTACTGAAGTTAGCCTATGGATTAACACGTATGTCTCTAGGTGTAGATACATACACACGCTTTGTATAAAGTCAGGGTGGTTCTTCAGCAGAAAAAAGGGGCAAAGTCTTGCTCTGATTCATGCAATGGACGTTTGTAGCCGACCAAGCTGGGCGTGGAGCCGGAGGGCAGAGGAGTGAGTTTTAGTGTTGGGAAGCCTGAATTTCGGCGGCTCCTTGCCTGGGCAGCCTTGGCTTCAGCACCCGTTGAGCACTAACTACAGCAGAGACCGGCTCGGATGTTGTCAGCAGTCAAACTAGGAGTCTCTGCTTTAAAAACGAAGGAAGAATTTAATGTTTGGGGTTTTTTTTTTTTTTGCTTTTGCTTTGTTTTTTCTTTCAGAAACAGGAAAAAGGAGAGTGAAAGCCGTAGCGGTCACTCGGATTGTGGAGCTGCCCACTTTTAATATACAGCTCACAGGTCTGGGGTCTGCCCTGAAATCCCAGCTCGTGGGGAGTCTCCAGTCCTCCTGGGGAAGGATTCACAGGTAAGCTTCAGTATGAAACCCCCAAAAAACACGGGAACAAGTGAAACAAAGACAACACCAACTTTTCTTTAGAAACTCCAAGGTTTTTAAGGTAACGTCAGGATTTTTCTGAGGTTTGACTCGTTTGGTTGGTTGGTTTTGTTGCGAGGGCTGCAGCCAGAGATGGAAGCGCAGCTTCCCGAGGGGCGGTGGGAAGGCTGGGGCAGGAGAGCAGAAGGAGACGAGGTCTCCAGCATCGGCTGCTGCAGGGAGGGAGGATCATTTCCAGTTCCCTGAGGCAGAGCTCAGCTCTCGTGCTTGGGAAATACCTGATAACACAAACTTCTCTTCAAAGCCCTCACCTTGCGGGTTTTTCCTATTTGCTCATTGGCCTGGAAGCTTAAGTTTTTTGGAAGCGGAGGTTCCTTTTATTTAACCGAGAAGGTGGCTGTGTGGCGAATGCTCTCTTGCCTGGGGTAAATGTCTCTAGCTCGCTAGCTGCGGGCTGGGATTCAATCCATCGACTGGTTTTGCATGTGGTTGTTTTTATTTCTGTCCTCCTTGGCACAGGAGGGAACATAGGCCATGACTAAACTTTTCTGGCTTCGGTGCCAGCGCAATCGTGTGAGAGGTTCAGGGGCTGAAGAAAATGCTGAAGAATCACATCTGAAATAAGAAGAGCTTTTTGCACGTCAGATGAAAATGGGGCAATATTCGGACGAAAGCTCTTTCTCCTCAGTAGGCTAAAAACCATCCAGCGCTTTCCAGTACTGCTCAGAAGGAGCAGCAAGGGCAAATGCAAAGGGCGTTTGCAGCTTTTCTCCTGGGCTGGCTCGGAAACCCCCGCCCCGAC
>NW_010547026.1:0-244 GCF_000687285.1 Phaethon lepturus
ACAATCTTACGGATTGTGGAGTCTGTTTTCCACACATCAAAACATTGTCATAAACATTTAGCAAAAGCCACCTGATTAGGCAACACTAGGGGATCTGTCAGTCGAGCTGGCCCTGCCCAATCAAAACTTTTACGTACTATAGAAGGGGATAAAGTCATGGAATCATAGAATCTTTGGGTTGGAAGGGACCTTTTAAGGTCATCTAGTCCAATCCCCCTGCAATGAGCAGGGACATCTTCAACTA
>NW_010547027.1:0-5880 GCF_000687285.1 Phaethon lepturus
TATATAATATATTGATCTAACTTTTTTTTTTATTACAACTCAAAGACATCTATAAATTTTCCTGGCTTTAGAAAGCTGTGACTTGATTACAGCTGCTTGTTCACTTACAATATTTATTTTGGCATGCAGAGAAAAGAGTGGCAATCCCTTGCTTTATTTGTTTTGTTGCCGTTTAAAGGATTAATGTAGGCTATAAGCATTATTCTGACTCAAGATGTCTGGAGCCAATTCAGTTTTAGCCTTTGAGTGACAAATAGAGTTAGCTAAAAAGGTGTATTTCAGGTAAGAATGAAGTACTCTTTCCTCAGCAACCAGATATATTTGCTTGCTACTCTACTTATAAGAGGGTCAGAAGTCACACGCAAAAACCTCCATACTACACATAGTCATTTGCTGCGCTCTCTGAAACCATCAACCAAATACTAAATATTAGCTTAACTAAGAACTCACCTGAAAGTGTCCAGACCCTTGAACAGAAAATATTAAGTAAACCATGCTGCTCTCCCAAAAGGCTCTATTTAGCTTTCGTTCATTACTTGGCGTAGTAGACCATATACCCTTCTGTTGAGAAATATCAATGTTTTGCAAGTTGCTACTTTTCAGTATAAAGTATCGAACTGGCATATTTGGTCTTGGTGAAGGAGATTTGGAACCCTGGAAAAATTAAATTAAATTAAGTTACAACAGGCTTTAGTTCTAAAGTTTCACACACATGAAGACAGAAATCCCTTGACTGCGCTCCTACCCTCCTCTCTCAGATTCTGTAAGAAACACAGAATCTATCAGTGGGCACTGTCTGAATTGGTTTAAAAATGTATTTCACATCTACTTAAGATATTTTAAGCAGTTTACAAAATAATAATTCATTCATAAGAAGCAGCAGTGATTAATCACAATTCTTCAAAGTTTGACACATCTTCAGATGACACAAAATTAATCATTCCAGACTGTAGCCTGAAGAACACTACTCACATTTCCACCTTTAGGAAACATAAGTATACTCCCTTTTACATTAGCTGAATTTAAAAACTGGAATTATTAAATTGTCCAGTAAGTCCATGTCTAGAGGCACAATGAGTTTTCCTCTCAGCAATCTGTTTAATATTACTGCAGTTTACTATTCAAGTATATAGGGAGAATTATGCCAATAAGACCCCATTAAACATGTGTGCTTTGTTAAAATAATCATCATAAGAAAAGCAAGCAGACATAACATGGCAGATAACACAAAACAAAGAGAATGAGTATCAATGTATGCTATTACAGAAACAAGAGGAAGGCAGAATCCAAAGAATTCAGATGTACATGTATTGTATACTAATTTAGGATAAAAAAATACATCTTCACTGGTTATTATATCACGTTTTAAAAAAAAAAATCTGACCTTTTCCTACTTTGGTTAGCTTTACCTCAGCAGTCTGCAAAGAATAGTATTTCTACTGTATTAAACTAGTGTAACAAGGACATTTAGTCTAGATTTGAAGTTCCAGAAAGAAGTAAGTATTATGCAGCTGTTAAAACTGAAAATCTAAGTCAGGCTCTTCATTTATCAATACAATATCTGGTAGTTGCTAAACAAATATAAGCAAATTTATTTCTGAAATTCTATTAATTTTGAAGAGTGGGGTAATTTGTTTACAAGAACTCTACCTTTCCAGATGTTGGAGAAGAAGGACTAGCACAGGGGCTAGGATAGTTACTGCTGTCTGTAGACTTCACTGATGATTGATCTGACCTGTCATCTGAAGTTCGTTTGGAGTGCAAAATGTTTTTTTCTTTGTATTTCTTTGGCTGGTGAAGTGCAGGAGGCATAGATTTCATTAAAACTCTGAAGAGTAAAAGGTAGATACAGGACATACCAGGGGTTTCATAAGCGGTCACAGGACAATTTTTATCTACATATTAGCCTATTGCATGAGTATATATATTACAGTAATTCCAAAATGTATTAAACACTAACTAAAAAAACACTGATCATGCATTGTTTTTGAATGTTAGGGTTACACCTCTTCTGCTGCTTCTTGCCAGAGATCACAATTCACGGCCAATATTCCTGACTGCTCTCTCAAACAGCCCATACACATATGAAACACTTCCCAATGAAATCACAACTACAACATAGCATAGGACAGTATCAATTCTTTAAACTGTATTTCTACTGTTTCTTCCTTTTTATTACTAGCAGAAATTCAAGTTATGCTTTCATAGCTAAATAAATTACAATCTATGGTCTCTAGAAGATCTCAGAAGCTTACTTTTCAGCATTGGAGCAGTCATCAGAGAATTCAGTTTCTGCTGAGCTTTTTCTGCTGTTGGTTGACCTCCATGTAGGTGTTAAAGGAAGTTCTTCAGAAGTCATAGGTCTTGGTCTCTGACCAATTCCTGAAGGCTGCTGCAAACCTGCAGATTGTTCTTCAGTGCTTAAAACAGCTATAATCGCTCTTACAGTTGTTTCATCAACTTGAGACCATGGTTTAGAAGGAGCTCGCATACGACGCAGAAATAAGCTATGCCACTTCTGTCTGAGTTGCAACAGCAAACTAGCAGCCTGTAATGAATTTCAATTCTGTTAAACACTAAAAAAAGTTAGATCAGACAGGTAAGGGTACCCTACGTCTTCCCTATCAGGTAGCATGTGGCATTCAAAAATTAACAGAGTCCAAACTGAAAGGCAAGACTAAAGTGCCAGGGAGGGGGACAAAACCCCATATTTGAACTAAGCTGTTATCTTTTCTCTCCTTGGGTGCAAGATCATCTTTAAAACATTTTATTTCATTTAGCTCTGTACTAAACTTAAAATTACATTGTAAACACACAGGGTTTTTTTATTTTTCACTTTAAAATTTTATATTTAAAATAAAAAAATATTTTCATGCTTTACATCTTTCCTCTCAATTCAGTCTATATTCATGCACTCTTCATTCATACTTAAGGGAAAAGAGCTCTAAGTGACATACTTTTCCTATGCACAGTTCTGCTCAAACGAGATGCCTGAATTTAGAAGACTATAAGACTAAAGTCTAATTCCCATGTTATCAGAAATGCTTCCATTTAAAAAAAACCCACACTTTTGAACATCTCTAGAAGAGAGTGTTCTTATTAGATCTGATAAGTCCGTGCATTTCATAACCCATAAACTACTCTACCTCTTGCCAGAGCTTCTCTAATGACCTGAAGACTTCTATCTTCAAAAGGTTTTTTTTAATTTCTCTGAAATCTGACAGCAACTTGCAACAACACCAACTTCAAGTGCTCCATTTTGATTCCAACTGTAGACATCGTCTCAGAGAAGGAAATGCACATATGCCATTATGACTGTTCACCGAACTCCTGCTCAGATTTTGGCTAACCCAGATCATATTAAGGCTTGATGTATGCTGGGAGCAGTGCCATTATCATAGAATCATTATAGTTGGAAAAGACCTCTAAGATCATCAAGTCCAACCATCAACTCAACACCACCATGCCCACTAAACCATGTCTTGAAGTGCCACATCCACACGTTTTTTGAACACTTCCAGTGACGGTGACTCCACCACTTCCCTGGGCAGCCTGATCCAATGTGTGACCGCTCTCTCAGCAAAGAATTTTTACCTAATACGTAGTCTAAACCACCCTGGCAACTTGAGGCCTTTTCCTCTTGTTCTATCGCTAGTTTCTTGGGAGAAGAGACCAACACCCACCTCACCACAACCCCCTTTCAGGTAGTTGTAGAGAACGGTAAGGTCTCTCCTCAGCCTCCTCTTCTCCAGACTAAACAACCCCAGTTCCCTCAGCCACTCCTCATAAGACTTGTGCTCCAGACCCCTCACCAGCTTCGTTGCCCTTCTCTGGACACACTTGAGCACCTCAATATCCTTCTTGTAGTGAGGGGCTCAAAACTGAACACGGTATTGGAGATGCAGCCTCACCAGTGCCGAGTACAGGGACTCCCTACTCCTGCTGGCCACACTAGTTCTGATACAGGCCAGGACGCTGTTGGTCTTCCTGGCCACCTGGGCACACTGCTGGCTCATATTCAGCCGGCTGTCAATCAGCACCACCAGGTCCTTTTCTGCCGGGCAGCTCTCCAGCCACTCCTCCCCAAGCCTGTAGTGTTGCCTGGGGTTGTTACAACCAAAGTGCAGTTTAAACCTCACACAATTGACCTCAACCCATCAATCCAGCCTGTCCAGATGGCTCTGCACTAGGTCAAAGCAAGAGCACCACGTAGGCTTGATGGATGGCCAGAAAGAGCTGAAGGGCCATTATGCAGCCACTATCACCTGCAGCTTTCTGTCTCCTGCAGTCATTATCTTTTGCCTGGCAGTTTTGTCAGAATCTGCTAACTTATGGAAATGGACCAAACCTCTAAGCTGTAAGGTATAAAACATCAGCTTACCCAAAAAGCTTTTGAAGCCCAGTAGCAGCTGGACTGATGCAGCTTTCCTGCTTCCCAGTGTGATACAGGGGATACCCGCAACATGACGGAGGAAGAAGGATGAGCAGTCTCACCATTGACTAGGGAACTAATTCTTCTTTATAAGCTATGAACCCTTACAATTTGAATCGTGAATAACTGAATTCATATGATAGACTAGTCTGGGCAAAAGGGGCTGGAGCCCCTGTTTGTTTGTCGTATTTCTTAATGAGCCCATGAAATAAAGTTAAATCACGGAGTATGTTGTCCTGTAAATATGAGACCCCCAAACAGACCGTAACAGCCATTTTTAGAGAAAATTCCTGGCTACCCAGTGTTTCAGAAATCTGTTTAGGAAGATATGACATTAGATATCCTTCTACAAGAAACAAGTATTGAAGTGATACATTACTTACTTCAGGGTCCAGTTTGAGATGGAGCCATTCATCTAGCTTCAGTAATGCCAAATTAGCAGTTGTTTTGTCCTCCATCTCACTATCACTGTTATCATTAGATATCCCATCCCCTGAATTAAATACAAAAGGTGCATTAACATTTCTATATTATTTCCACTTACATACAAAAAAATGAATACTACTGTTTTACCAGCAAAAACCACATTTTCTTTTAATTTTATTTTATAATGTAAATATTTGTAAAACCACTTTTTATTTTCTGCAAATACACCCCAGTGAAAAGTCTTTGCTTCAGTCAGCAGAACTCAAGTACCCAAACCTGCCCAGGGCCCTGCTATGTAAGCACCTGTATTGATGTGATCTGACTCACTCATGTACCTTCATCAATATCAACAAGCCACTACCAAACTTGTGCCTGAAGCTGTTTGCAAAACCACACATTGCTCTATGCTTTATTTCCTAGTAAAACAGAAGCATAAAATACCCATTAAGAAAAGAAATAATTACATATACATATGGCTATTAAGTAGGATTCCTCTTTTTTTTGTTGTAATTTCTGAGATTTCAGAACTGTGAAAGTATAATTTATGTATACAAATCCATAAGGATTCACAGAATTGAGACATTTACTACAGAGCCTCTAAACTATTCTTGAATAGCTACAGGAACTATAGCTCTGTCATTTTAAGAATTAGCCAATATATGTATTAAATATTCTTGAAAAACAAGCCTTCCATATCCCATGCTAGTATATACCAATGGAAACATTCCAAATCCAAACCCCACTATACCTCGAAAGGATGAAGGTTCCTGCAAAGCATTACTTGGTAATCTAGCTGGTCCACAGAAGAGTGCCACAGTGATAGGTGTTACAACAGAACAGCATCTAATACTTGCTATCCTGTGAGCTCTTGTCATTTCATCATATATAAGCCAGTCTGTAGGGAGTGCCTGAACGGCTGCAGCTTGCCCATTTGCTGGGGGAATCTGTGCAAGAGCAAATAAGACTAGGTTATTTTACCCTCTATTTGCAATTAAAATAAATTTTAACATATTTCTTATTTT
>NW_010547028.1:0-17511 GCF_000687285.1 Phaethon lepturus
TTATTTTATTTTATTTTATTTTATTTTACTTGACAAGTCATGAGTCTGAAAAGTTCAACACTTAGACTGGACACCTCTGCAAGTGTCCCAGGCTGCTCCAGAAAATGGCCACAAAAATTCAGACGGTGCTACATTTCCTCCATAGCTGACATAATGCTTGAAGGGATTGGCATTTTGCAGCTTAATCTTTTTGCAAGATTTTCTGTATGTTCAGCAACCAAAGTCCTGGTCAGCTTTAGCTCTTGATGGTTCCAGTATTCTCTGCAGTGTTGGCCTTACTTGGGTAGCTATAGAGCTCTTCTTATAGTCTCTTGATTATATTCTTAATATATTGTTACTAATATTCTTATTTTTCTCCTATTATGGTCACTTTATAGTCTTTTTAGTTTTCACTGCCTCTGCTTAACTTTTTCTGTGTTCTAACTGAGGATTTTAAGTTATTGATAATTCACTAATGCAGCGGTTCCTGATCATATACAGTTCCATAGAATACCCCTTAAGATCCTCAGAATCCACTGGACAGGCCTATTAGAATACAAACAGTAGGTGAACCTTTGGGAAAGTCCTATAGTCTAATCCATTTCCTATTGACATCGAAAGGAAATGGTGTCCATCATTTCGCGTATGTGGTTGATCAGGTCCTATGGGCATAGTCTCTCAACCGTCATCTGATTAGACGCACATTTACCAAGGTCCAGGACTGTTGGCACTCTTAATGGATCATAAGCTCAGGGGTGCTACGCTCTGATGCTGTCCCTGCAATACAGTGTCATCCACTGCAAAATGTTGCAATGACAATGTTTCTTTGAAGTGTTTTTGGGTGAAAGGAGGATAGAAATGTTAGAAATTATTACGTAGGTAGATCATCCACTGTGTTTTATATCACAATAAAACACGACATCAACATAGGGCTTAAAAAAATACTGTTTAAAATACTTGGGTATATTATAGAAATGCTATATTTCAAAAATCTATCGTTTACACTAAAAATAAAATTGGAAAATAAGCAAAGATGCATGCTTTCTTTTGAAAGGAAGAGTCTCTTCCGAAAAATGCCAGTAGTAGATTAATAGTGAATATTTTCATTGAATTTTAAAATATTTATGTAGTGTTAGGACATTGCAAACCACCATACTTCTGGAGCAGATGGTGCTCACGAAACCAAATTTGCTGTTGTGTTCTCCCGTCCGCAAATCGGGCTACAGCTTCAGAAGCCAGAAGAGCCATGCCACCCGGCAAGCCCCACTTTTCCCCCCGTGAGACAGCACCGTCGCCTCGCGCAGCCACACCGGGAGGGACAGCCCGCGAGAGCAGCACGGCAGCTGCAAGAAGAGAGACCTCCGACATTTCTGGTCCCTGCAGAACTGCTGCGTACGCGGAGATGCGGAAGCGAAGAGCACAAAATAACGTGAGTTCATATAGGTGCCTCTAAGTGCAAGACCTGCTACAACGACAGCAAAAAATCTCCCTCCAACCTCTTTAGCAGCTGAGAGTGCCCGGCCACCCACTCCCACCCAGCCTGGAGACTTCAAGGGTTTGTGTGACTGCAGGCACAACTATTGTAGGTGAAAAGGCAGCTTAAAATTTAAAGAGGATCATCACATTCAAAAGCCTATAGGACCTTACCATCTCAAGCAGATATATTTTAAAATCCAAATTTTAGATTGAGGTGCCTAACATAGCAAGGAGGCGACAGACCAGACCAATATCCTTTATCAATTCAACACTGGCCGTAAGGAGCCGTATACGGTGACACCCTGCTGAATCCTCAGAGGTTAGTTCAGATGAGAAAGCACAACTAATAGTAGAAATACTTAGCCCCCCAAAATAAGTTAAAGTGGGACTCTTTAAACACTAGTGATTTAAAAACACATTCCTCAAAGGTTTTCAAACCCTCTGCTTGGAAATCTTCTACATTGACATTTCACGCTGCTGGTCTTAACGCCTCTAGATTTAAATAGCCTAAATAATAAACAGTGTATTTGCAATAGTTGAAAGTCAGTTGGATCAAGCCAGTTCTCAAGTGAATCAGTGTATACTGATTTACACCACAGTTGATCTGATTAGTCTCATGAAGAGAGGCGGCAGCTCTAATAAAAGCCTCACTGGAAAAACGTGCACCTACTTATTGTTATCTTTAATATTTTGTGAAAACAAGAAAGACTTGAAGGTAAGCAGCTTTAATGCACCTATCGATTTTCTTTATTTAAAATATTAATGAACTGACTAAAACAAGCTATGTTTTTTAAAAAAAAATCAGATTTAAACAACATGCATGATGTTTTCTACATGATCCCAAGTGTTTATATATTAAAAACCAAATTAAAACTGATTAGTTGATAATGACTGCAGATGCTGACCTTTGGAAAGATTTATTAGTCCTGCAAACTGTGAACTGGGCTACCTGCTCATTCTGACCTTGATACAAGAACAGAAACAGCGAATGGTAGATTTAACCCTTGCTGACTCTAAAAACAAATTTCTGCTGAAAGAAACATCAGTTGTGGTCAAACAGCAGAACTTGTAGGCTGTGAATATTAATGCAAGTTAATTTTCTTTACATTGAACTATCCATGGGAATCAGATTACTGCCCTCTGTCTCCCTGGTTCTTTACTAATAAATGTATTTTTAGGTGATACAAAAGATTTGGGAGAACATTTTATTATGCAATCTGTACAGTTGCACTTAATTTCTTTTCACCAGCAAAGCACGGTGTATGCATATCATACAAAAAAGACTACTATTGCCTTGCTGTGGTCTCATGATTGGTCTCACTCACTGTCCATTGACTTCAATATGTGCATGTACAGGTCCTAGATACGGAGAAAACTGTAACTTGAAAGCAGACATTTATCAAGGTAAAAAGTCAATAAGACTTGTAAATATATGAGAAAATTATTTAATTGCAATTTGAGTTTAAATAATGATAACTGGAACTGCTTTAGCTTACTTTTTATTATTTATTGTAACTTCTCTTCAGGAGCCCATTAATGACTTCTTTAATCTCACAATTCATGTCTATTGACTTTAATACAGCCCATTACAATACTGATAGACCCTGCCTTCAGCAGCTACTTTATGCCTTACTAAATTAACAGCTAAACATCAATGCTTAGTCCTGTGGTTTTAAGCATAAAGCAGCCAAGTCTGGACTGTCTGGTGAATGGATTCAGATCAGTGACAACTGGTTACGTGGGTTAATCTTAGGCAGTGCGAGGAGGAACAGGGAAAAGGGTAGAGGAGAAGGGGATTGTTGGGTTTTTATTCCTCTTTTCCCCCCTTTTTTTTGCTTCCCTTTTTTTTTTTTTTTAACCACCCTGTGATCTACACTGCAATCTGTTTTGTCTGTTGCTTCTGACAGTATCACCGGGAACCTCGCTTGGTGAGATTGATTGGTACCTCCAACTTAGCCATTTCCTTGCAGAATGGCTGCCTTTTTTTGCCTAATGATGTTACATTTGTCCTGCAGATGATGTAGAGCATGCTGCAGAGGATGAACGGCTCTGCTCTGATCACTCCTTACTTGGCAAGTACTGACGCTTCACACCAGCACTCCTCAGCACCATTAATATTATATATAGATACCCTTGTCACAGATTTACATTCGGTGATCCGAAATCAGGACAGGAAGGGTGAAGTGTGCGGGGGGTGTGTGGGTGAGGAGGTGATCTGATTTATTGTGAGGAATGTTGGTGAATAAAAAGGAAGTGATCAAATTTATATTAATGTCTTGACCTATATTCTCAGTGCTGCTTTTTTCACCGCGCAACCCCAAAGTGTCTTTCCTCCTTGCAACAGATTTCAAAAAGTCTTTAAAAACATGACGGTTCAGTGTCTCGATATCCATTTACTTGCAATAAAATCTTTGAAATCACAATTTTGGGCATCGGTGACAGCCCCTGAGGAGATTAATTAGTCGTGAAGTAGAGGCCGGGTTCTCAGTCTCTAAAAAGGTTCGCGCGTGATCTGCACATCCACAGCTGGACGCGCACAGAAGCCCCGAGCACTGACACTGTAAAACACAGGGAGCACTGCGGAGTTACCGCCGTTTATGTACACATCTGTCCGTCCTACGTGTAAGATTTGCTTGAAAGTTCATTAGAGAAAGAAAGAACATATCTTTGGTATGTGCCTTTACAAAGGAAATACAGTACCGAGCCATTCAAAAACGGGCCATGAATCAGTAGATCAGAGAGAACTCAAACTTAGAACAGCAGAGATAAGATTACTTCCAATCTAACTTTAGTGTGTTTTATTTATGTCTTCTAACATTTAATTATTTAGCGCAATAAATTTTTCATCAGATCCCTTTCTTTTTTCAGTGCATGGGGAAACCTGCTCCGGGGATGAATCAGGGCGTTGTAAAGAAAGAGACCTTTTCTGGAAGAGTGCCAGCTTTGTTTTTCAGAGGAGAGAAGACCACAGGAGGAGTGGGGAATAAGGCAGAAGGCTTCCTGAGATTTCTTTTGCAGCATTTGCTAAGTTGCCTACGTTCATATACTGATTTCTCAGTAACTCCCTTGAGGTTTGGAGGTCAGGGTGCTAAAGAGTGAGAAACCACAATATTTTTAATATCTGTGCCTCTCCTCTGCCTGAGTGTAATGGCAATAATAAAGCCACCTTAGGAGCTGCATGACCTATATCAAAATTGCTGTTGTTTTCTACATCTCCCAATAGGAGTTAGAACTATGTAAATAATCAATTGGGTGGTTTGCAGAAAATTTCCCTTAAAAATAGTGTGAATTGAAAAGTGGAAAATTGTCAATTTGTGCTGAATAGAATGCTTCATTTCTGAGTTTTGGGGTTTTTTTATTGTTGTGTTTGTTTTTTTTTTTAATAAAGAAAGTTCAAAGTTGTTCCTGGGTGAAACATTGCTTCAAACTGAAAGAGGAACAGTTTCATATAGAAAGCACCAAAATGAAATGATGTGCTTTGAAACATCTGTTACTGAGCTGGAGAATATTGAAATGGACTATTTTGTCCATCCATTTTGAAGAGGGCTTTTTATTTGCCTTTAGCTTTTGGCAACTGTCTGAAATTGGTACAAATTGACAAAATGGTTTTGGCACCAAGAAGTACAGAAAAATGTTCTGACCGTTGCTCTGCTCTACCTGAGATTCCCTGGACCATGGAAATGCTGTAGGAAAAAGTATATTCACAGAAGCAACCTGAATAGTTCTCCTTGTTCTGTAGAAGAATATGCACGATTCAAACACTACAGTGGAACTTGAACCCCCATTGCAATGCAATATTGTAATGAAGCGCTCAGGAAAACCGCACTGTGATGCACAGTACTGCGCAGTGACCCAGCAAGTTAAGCGCTCTCTCCTACTCACCTCAGGTGGCTGGTCAGCAGTAAGTTAATGATCTCTTTATACTTCTGAAAAGCATATTCAAATAAGTCATTTACAGGTCATTAAATACCTGCTCTTAGTACTGGAAAAGCACAGCTTTATGAGAATGGGTTAAGATCTATAATCTAAAACCCAACCTGTACAAAACTTTGTTCCACTTTCCTGTTCTGACAGGAAAGGGGCAGAAAGGCTTCTGACCCTTTTGTCACTTTGCTGAAAGGATTTGTCAGGAACGCCGCTGTGCTTTTCCAGTTTTGGTTAGTGGAGCCATGGTACTTACTTAGCTAATGACCTTGATCAGTTTGGTGCTGTCCTCTTCTCTCTGATTTCTAGCGCAGAAGACCTATCAGTATTTACAAAATTGAAATTTTCAGATTTGTAAAATATAGGAAAAAAATAATATTTATGCCCCAAACATGATTTTTTGTGGGTTCATTCACATCTAGATTTATTGGCAATAATCATCTGACACATCAAATACAAACTAATACCAGCTGATTACCATCAATGCAACTAGGCATGAACTAATACGCCATAATGCCTCATTGCAATTATGAAGTTTTCTTATAAAATGCTTCAAAATTACTTATGTTAATTTAGTTACAAGGCTAACATGTACTGAGCAGGAAATTATGTTGTATTAATTTCAGCACTCACCACTCCTATTAGCCAATCATATCACTCTTCTTCTTTCCGTTTTATAATTACCATTAATTACCAGTTTATAATAAGTTTATTCAGTTAATTCAGTGCTGTTCATGCCCTGAAGCATAAACCAATACTGATATCATTCGAACCTGCAACTAATTAGAGAATTGTAGTACCATTAGGTAACTTGTTCTAGAAATAATTCCATCCTTTCAGGTAACCCAAGACTTTTTTTTTTTAATTATGAACAGAAAAGACAGACATTCCTGATTAGTTCCTTTGAAGTTTGCCACATCAAGGTTTTTAATGGTTTTGCTTTGTAACAAAATTTTTATCAGCGATAATAAATTAAAATAAACTAAACTAGAACAATCTAAAATAACTGAAAGTAGAAAGTAAGAACCAAATGTTACTCACAAAATTATTTTTGTCTGCTTCCGTAGCAGAAAAACCCAAAGACACAGCAACCTGCAGGTAAAACTTGGGAATAAGGCTTCCAGGCAACTAAGCAGAGTGTTTTATTGAATAACCTTTTCTTGTACCATTTTAAATGGAACTAGACAATGTCATTGGTCAAGTACTGTAAAGGATGAACTGTACGGTGCAGAAAAGATAGACTCTCTCTCTTCTGCCTACAATTTCTTTGTAGAATTTTTAAGAGATTGTTTACAAATTATTTCTTGCAGTAATGCTGCAATCTGAACTAGAATTTTGATTACAATTTAACAGCTCAAACTCATAAAGGAATATTAACACAATAATGTTACTAAATACTACCCCTTTCTTCAGGAACAGTGGTTTAATTCCAGTGCTAATTATGATATAGTTGCATATTTTTCATATGGATTAATAAAACAGTACCTAACTAGAGAAGTAAGAGCTGCAGTAGCAGTACTTGTGCATTTTTCAGGTGATGGAGTGAAACGCCTTCTCCCTTTTATACAGCGTACATGAGAACTATTCACTCCCAGCTTAGTTGATTCCTCAACCATTCCTCACCAAACCCACCTAAACATTGCATTTCTCCTAACACTCCAGAATGCAAATAGTCATCCTTCCAGTACCTTATTCAGAGACTTCAGGTTTGTCTTGCACCAACTATCCCTAGGCTCAAAGCGCCATTGTAGCAGCCACATCTGTGTCAGGAGGCAGCTGGTCATTCAATCACTTTCACTGTACATCAAAAAAAAAGCGCACAGGGATTTAGATATTCCAGGCAAATATTTTGGCCATATTTACAGCTGACTGACTCTGTAAAAATTACCCCAAATTAGCAAAGTTATGACTGCTAACTAGTAGAATTTAGTGTGGATCAGCTGATACTCGTTGTGACTACTGCCCTAGACCTGCGATCCATTACAGCTCTCCTTGCACCACTGGTGGACTCACTATATACATAACTAGCAACTGTGAGAATATTCTACCAAGACTGTCTATGACAAACACAGTCCTGATGACTTTTCATTGAGTGAAGATACGGTAAGTCTGTGTTGTGCATTATCTAATTATGGGTCGGTTAATTCACGGACAGGTGAGCTACTAAAGGACAATCTGTCCCCTTCAGTGCCATATAAGGTCAGAGATACACTAGAGGCTGCCCAATGTACAAGCTAGCCCCATATATCCCTTACCCAGCTCATATGCTTCTCCTTTCAGCCTCTCAGATCCCCAAAACATGGATAACTAAATGATAACACCATATCTTAGAGGAGATAATGCCATCTCAAAGGTGATTTATTGGCCTGTTATTCCCTGCATGGCTTCTGATGTCAGGGTTATGGCTGAGTCCATGAAGAGAGTCCCTTTTTGCTACTTTTAGCTTCTTTAGAAGTGGAGGTCAAAATGCAGGCCCAGCTTCTGGCTCCCATAACCTTAGGTTAGGCACTCCTGTGAACACTTGGGGTTATGTTGGTATATAGGCTCTGGGTTATGTCCTAACAAATATCTGATGTGATTCTTGGTATTACGGTCACAAACGTAGTGGTACCTCCAAACCAACCATCGCTGCTTTGCAAATAGACATAGCACAGGTAGGAGTACAGAGACAAGGAGGTGAGGTGTTTCTTCCTTCTCAGCTTGATGACATGCTTCTAGCTAGTATCTGGCAAAGACTACCCACATTGCAAACCCTGAAACCAGTAAGTCAAATAAGGCAGTATTGCAGGACCTGGAAATAGGTAGCCTTCAGTGTTTTAAATCTGAACTGACCCATTTGCAGTTTTGTATGAAGCCAGCTTGTGCCAGCTCTGCTGCGGCTTAATCACACTGTTGTTGGGAAATTCTCCTGGCAGAAAACCCACAGATGAGAGCACAGGGAGTGACAGATATCACCTTGGACCTCATCATCTTTAGGTGGTATCCCACTACGTTCATACCTTGAATAAAGTGCAATAGGCAGAAATACATAGCAGCTTGGCTCTTTGAAGTACCATATGATGCCAGGCATAAAGGGAGGTGGAAGAAGGAGAACCTTTCTGGGACAGCGATAGAAGAGGGGGTTCAGGTTACTGCAAATGAATGTGCAGCGTCAAGGACCATGAGACTGGAGTCCTGAATCGAATCAGGGAGTGATTGGTTCGACAGTACACAGCATACCTGTAATCTCTGAAATCTAGTCTGATCCCCTCAACCTTTCTGCTGTCTCTGACTCCTCCTTTCATAGCAACAGTCATGCGAGGATGATTACTGACTATCTGTTCTTGGCATCACGCAAACAGCCACGCTGATGACTAGTAGTCATTTTTAGCCGTGTTTGTTGCTAATAACATGCTTCAAAGGGAGTAGGAACAAAGCTTCAAGTGTGCAATTATGGAATAACAGATACTTCACAGTGATACTAGCTCTGAATGAGGTTTAGATGTTATTTGCTAAATATTTCTTATAAAATAATTTTTTCAATTTTGTTCTTCGTATTGCTATAGCCTGTGTAGAGTGATTAAAAATTCTGATCTCACATGGATGGTTACAAAGCATGGTTTGATTAATCAGAAAATTGGTTTAATCATTTGTTGCTAGGAATAAGAAATTAATGCAGATGGAGTCCATACTGCTGTCTGTTGAACCATGAGTCTGATATCACAGGCATTTCTGAGAATTCAGAGGAACTACCTATGTGAGTAAGAATATTCATCTATATGTTTGGTCTGTAAGTTCCCACTGCTCTGTTTGAAGTCTTTGAGATAGTTTGCTGTTGTATCTAACATTTAATTTCCTTTTGTATTCACAGACAGTAAGCAAATATTAGGAACTAATGTGGCGAGGCATATTAATATTATTAGCTGGCATTTTGAATAATGGAGTCATGATAAAATGCTACAGTGGAGAGGGACTCTGGACAAAGATAATTAATCGTCTACAAACTATTCCAATATATTATGACTTTTATACTGAGATAATAGCTCTGAAACCCATGCTTTAAGAATTATATTATAATTGTATATCAGATGTCATTGTGGCTAGGCTAGGCTGTGCCATTTCAAATACAAATATCAACAGAAACAGGATTTCACTGCTGTGGTCGCTTTTTAGAAATATCATTCTAGATTAAATATCATTCATGCTTAAAAGTTGACCATGAATTACAGAAACTTTATTTACTGTATGCCTAATAATGAACTAGATTTCTCAGTTGCTCTCAGCACAGTTCTCTGTAGATGGACTTCAGCTCTTCAGAAAAGGGAGTATATTGAAGAAAGGAAAACACGTCAGAGAGAGCGCTTTTATGGACGTAAAAGTCAGCTGTCAATATGTGAGTACTGGTCTCAGAAAACTAATACCAACTGTAGTTATATGTCATGTACCTTTATTCAGAGAGTTCTGAATTTCCTGTGATGGGTCAGCTCTGTAGAAAAAATAGTCAGAAAATCAATAAGTAGAGTAAGAAATGAAATAAAAAGTAGACCTGTTTTAGGCAGGGTGTTTTCTCTCTCCATCACTGACATAAGTAAGTGTTTTATGACTTACACCTCTCTGCCTGCTGCTGAATATGTTTTCTGCATGTAGCATGAAGACTTTTGGTCCGAGAAGAGGAAGCAGAGCACAGAATCCACTGCCACGTCATTCTGAACCAGTAATCCTCCATAGATGTTTCAGGTACTTTTACATGTAAGATCTCTCAGAATCTGAGAATGATCTGAAGTAAAACTGTTAAATAATTTCCACATTATGTAGACTTGAGGGGTAGTGGAGCTCATGAATCTTCTACTATTCTTTTCTGACACAAACACTATCTGATTTACCCATTTGAACTATTTTTTAACCACGCTTGTGCATAAGCAATGCTCCGCTGAAATCCCCCTCTGCAGGGAAAGGAAATTCACTGCTACACTAATCTCTAAAACTGCTAAATGAATCCCTTCACTCTATTAGTTGTCTCTTTGATCTATTCCATCTCAAATGTCCTAATCCAAGTGATAGCAACCAGGGTGTGAAGCAGCACTTGAGCTACCTGGAGTGAGTAGTCCAGCAAGGTATCTAACCGGTCCAGCACCCTGCTGGATTGAGGCTCTCGCCTCTAACCCACAAGGTAGAGCTTCAACCTGCACCTCGCTACAGGGCTTGTCTGCAGCACTTCGCCTTCAGCCCATGCCTTCCTGTGTGGCACCCAGAGCCTGGGAGATGCGTGGGTGTGGAGGTATTTCTGCGGAGTAGCTTACTGAAGATACAGGACCCAAACCTCCGTCTAACACCGTGGCAAAGATAACCTTTGAGAAAATAACTTCTTCGACATCATTAGTATCTGTTTAAGTTTGAACGCAAGCATATTCACACCTGAAAAATGTGCATGTGTACAAGTGCTACTTTATAAGCAGAATGTGGATAGCACTTATTACCTGGTTTAATGATTTTGAATTAAGTGATAAACAATCTAGATTTCTACGGGGAATTCTATTGCAAGTTCTCAGAGTCCTTTGCAAATAGCAATGAGGCAGAAAAGTGGTATTTGTAAAGAAAAATAATATTGAAAAAAGAAATAGTCAAAGATAGGCTAAATGACTTAATTAAATAAACCTGAAATTCACAGCAGAATCAAGACTTGATGCTATATCGCTGCACTTCAGTCATCCTTTACTCTGTTTGCATAATGATGTTAGTGCCCCTCAATTTCACTTGAACATTTATTCTGTTCTGGCAAATCTCTGGCAATTTGACTTTTCTCCATCGCTGTTCGAGGGTACCTGGAACCTCAGCTTGTTTCTGCACCTGAAGATTGGCAGTGTGGCTAAGAAATCCGGGCATCTTGTGGTATTCAGCAGCAGTTCATGCCTCCCAGAAACCTTTTTGGTTTCCCTAATTGAGGAATAAGTGATGTTGAAAGACTGTGTATTAATGCTTAATGACAAAAGGAAGGGATTTCACTGTCCTAATACAATTCCTTTTTTTTTGTCTGACTACGATAATGTGATGAACCTTCACGTGGCAGATTATAATAAGAAATGTAGCTAAACTACAGATTTTGTTTCTGGGCCTGAGATTTTACAAAGTATGCCAATTCCAGTGTGTCAGAGAGATCTCTTTCATCATCTCCATTTGGAAAACAGTGCTATACAATTTGACAGTCCTGAGGAAATTAATTTCATATTCTGGAGAGTGACAAAACATTAGATGTCTTAGAATAAGCAGCAAGATAGTGATTTCTATTTACCTTTTGTATCAAAAAAGGCAAACTCAAATCCTAAGCAATGTGTCAAGAGTTGAAACACTGGGGAGAATTTGTGAAAGTACAATCAACCAAAAATAGCTAAATATTTTGATCTTCAATATACCTCTATTAAAGGATGTTCATTTCCATGCACTATTTAGTTTACAAGTATTGATGCACTGAATGAGTTTTAAGAAACAGCAGGGGATTTATGTCCTTTTGATTTGTTATCTGGGTCATGAATACAAGAATTTCATTCCAATGTCCTGGAGCCATATCATGCCATTGATTTTTTTTAAGCAGATTTTGCCATTGATTTAAATGGGGAGTTCTGCTTAAAAATCAATGGCACAATATGGCCCTGAGACATTAACACATTCAGAATATTGACGGAAAAGGAAAAGAAAACCTTTTTTCAAAAGCTCTTTCTCTCAAAATATTATCCTTTCCCCAGAAGGTCCAGGCAGTCTGCTGGATGTTCTTAAATTAAGCATAAATGCTGTTGAATGCAAGTTAACAATTAGGTGTTTTTTTTCTAAAAAAACATATGACTGGCATCCAACCTTTTAATCAAATAATTGACTAATCACTCACTGTGGTACGGCTTCACAATCAACTCTTCCAGCTAAACTCTTCTCCCCTGGCCCCCTCTTTGCCACTTTCCCTCCGCACTTCACTTCAGAAAATGTTCAGTACAGCCCATTAAGGAACACTTTAATTCAAGAGGGTCTGGCTGATCAAGAAAAATTAAGCTCCTAATAACAGCAAAATCGAAAGGAATTTGGACAAAATGACTCTCCGCATCACAGATTTTGTTTACTAGTGGGTAATTAATTCTCCACATATGTTGGGAACATCTGTCGCAGTGACCTGCCATCGTATCTGTGAAATGACTGCTGTGCAGCTCCTCTGCAGGTCATTAGCAACGCTCTGAAAGGAATCTTCCTCTTTCTGCCCCAAATGGGCAGCGCTCTCTGGGGCGTCCACATCCCATGAGTCACCCAGGTCTCTGCAACCCTGCTCCTCAGCTGCTTCCAGCACCTACCTCTCCTTCTGCTCAGAGGAAGACCTGGTGCCTGATAGAAAGATGTGCAAGAGAGACGTTATATGAAAAATCAGATGGATTTTGTCTTCCGGTGCATCACCTGAAGTTTGTCACACCTTCATGCGTTAGCTACCTTCGCAGCTAAGAAATCATCCTAATTTAGTGTTTTAGCAGCTAAACTGTCTATTCTGTTTCTACTTGGCCAAAAGGTGTTGATGAGTGGAGAAGAGGAAGGGAGATTTTTTCTCCTTCTGTGCAAATCTTCCTTGCCTGTCTGTACAGGGACATCAAGACAAAATAAGGATGTGCCAAAGGGAGTAAAATAAACACTGAGTTTCCAGGCTTCTTATTCTATGTCTGTATTAAATTATTCTGTAATATCCAAGGGATGAGCTGGTATAGGAAATCTTCCCTGGTTAGAGAAGTGAGATATCAGTGAATATTGATACCTGTGCAAATCCCTTTTTTACCATTTAAAAAAAAAAAAAAAAGGCAAAGCAAAAAGCATAACAAATAAACACAAACACAAAAGGGAAAGCCCAGTATCTGTACTTGAAAACCACATTTAGGTCATATATTGGCCAAGTACAGCTCATATGCCAAGGCATAATCACATGCTTCAGAGCTTTAGACATTATTTTCAAGGTCATGCAGAAAATATTTGTCTGGTGAGGCAAGTTCCCCTCTCTCCCTCCCCCCATACCCATAGGGACTGGAATAAGCTGAGGAGGGTGAACACCTGCAGCTCTTCCAAGACACCTGTGTTTACAATGAATGCCACAGAGCCAACAAATCTTTCACAGGAAACAAAAAAAGATGCAGACATCAAAGGAAATTAATCTGAGAAATTATTATAAACAAAACAAAACATTTGCTGTAAGAATCATGCATCTCTCTCCCTAATATTTTGTTACATACAAGAGTTCTATCTCCTGATAAGATTTCCTTTAATTTTTAAATACCTTTTCTTACCTTCCCTAAATATGTATTATAACCTGAAGTCTAGAATTAATTGATTTCCTTAAGTAATCTTCTAATTTTATGTTTTTTTTCAAGCGACACTGCCACATTAAAATTCTGGGTAGGTCTGAGCCAATGTAATCTGGTGTAACTCCATTGGTACCTGAGAAAGAATGTTGATTTACATCCACTGAGGTTGCTGGACCTCTCTATTTATTAAAAAACAAAACCAACAAAAATATGTCCTCACCACTGTTTCAGATAATAGCAGGGAGAAGAAATCATAGTTTTAATATTTCTTCTCAAATTAATAATACTTTTGTCTTCTGTAATAAAGGTTGCTCCATGTGTAAGCTGAAATAAACCGTGAAGAAGTTATAGTCTGTAAATCATTGTATATATACTTGTGCATATATTAAATAAACATCTGGCCACTAAACAAAATTGGTCTTATTCATTTTTCAAGATACACCATTTGTTCATATGTGTACAAATCACTCCAATGAAATTGTAGCCAAAGCATAGTGCTGGGAATTGGGAGATGGGAGCTACTCCTGACTCGGCTGAAAACTACCTGTGTGACCTTGGCAAACATCTCAGGACTCACAGGACTGATGGCTGCTTAATGAGATAATCTACTATGAAAAATGGGGGGGAGAGGGGCATGAGGTAAGAACATATGTGTGTGCATGAAAAGAGGGAGTTTCTGAGGCCAATAATCAATCGCGTCAGTGTTTTAGCAGGTTTTGCTACATCTTACATACCAAGTCTGAAATTATCAAGACTGTAGAAACAAGAGCAAATGGAAGAACTGCATCACCAGAGTTGCCTTCTGGTAAGCAAAAGAGTCGGGAGGCAGTTCTGAATGGCACGGCACTTGAGTCAGGGTTTGGTCTTGCGCGTAAGAAGAGAACAGGCTGCCTGGGTAGCTCAGCAGTGGCTTTGGCAGCAGGGGAGAAAATGAAGTTAAATCACCCATCCTTTACAGTAGCAGACATACTGAACCAATTTTCTGCTTGAAGATATGAAAACTTGTTGCTTTGTTTTTACCATGGGGATTTTTTAGAAGGGAAATGTATTTTGTTGCATTTCTAGCAAGAATAAGACAATGTGTCTGGGTTCCTCACATTGCTCTGGGGCTCAAGGAGAGGAATTGGAGAAACACTGAGAAATAGAAAATCTATTAGTGGTGTAGAGTCTGAGACAAGTGATCTCAGAAGTTGCATGGCAATTGCCATTTCACATGGTACTAGTCAGAATTATATCAAATACGAGATAGTTATTGCAACATGGTAAGATTCAGAATAACGTAAAGGACTGAACCATACACCATACTCCCAGTGTATTTCCAGTTAGGACTGTTTAGCAAATGCTTCAGCCCAGATCTTTTTCATTGTGGATCACAAAAACAATGACGAAAGGAAGCTACCTACCAGGATCAGCATAGAAGGCGTATTCTAGCCACGGGCAATTTTTGATGAGTAAGTAATATAGGTAAGTAACATCCCCGTCTCCATCTCTGAGTCCAATTCCAGAAATTCAAGAGGATGAGGGCAGCAGTGAGAGAGGGAGCCCAGTCTCAGACTTTATCCTTGAATCTCACAGCAAATCTACACACAAGTACTGTACCTTGCACTACCTTTATTCCTCCTGTAATCCCTGACAGCGTAGACTCTTTTGCATACGTTCAACCAAGAGTCTAGAGAAAATTGACTGTGAAAGAGTCAGATCAGCTTTGGAAAACAACAAACAGTGCCCAAAAGAGGCAGGGATATCAAAATGGCTATGGTCACCCAGAGGTGACCAGAGACTCTTTCATAGCTATCCTGAAATATTCATTGATTTTGTCAGAACCTCTTGTATGTTAGTTTTTTTGTGAAAAGATCATCTTCATCCCTGTATTGCCCTTGTTCCCACTTCTCCCCCCACACACCTCCCCCCTTCCTTCAAGCTGGAAGAATTTGGAGGGAATTCTTCCAGGGAAGATTTTAAGGGGTTTACTTTCCCCAAATTCCTCCCATGTGGTGTTCCCCGCACCCCCTCCACGGCGAGCCCTGGTCTTACCCAACATTATTTACTGTTCATTCTGCAGGCTGTAATCGCCAGCTCTCCCAGGGGAGCAAAACCAGCAGCCAAATATCTGCTGATGTTTTTGCATGTGTAAATCCATAGCAACTTCACTGAAATCAGCTGAATTAGTTTGGCTTGACACCAGTAAGAAGAAGAGACGGATTTGTCTTATTAGCACAATAACAGAGAAATTAGTTAGATTACACTAAGGGTTTCTGTAATAAAAACATTTAGTTTTCATTTAACCGATGAAAGGTTGTGCAAAGGTAACAGCATAATTGCCTTAAGGAATGTGCAGAAATAGTAGCCTATACACAAAAAGAAAAAACCTTAAAGAGGAGTATGCTGTCAGGGAGAGTGATACTAATGCCCGGGAGAGCTGTATATAATTAGCTGTCATCATTTACATGGTTAGTTTCTTCACCACATACAAAATATACATAATTACAGTTCACTTACAAAGGATTCATTTGCTGTGTTCCATATCTTATGAATTTTTATGGCACGTAAGTCAGTTACCACTGTTAAAATCTAGGCCAGAATTTCTAGAAAACTTCCAAGAAACACTCTCTTGCAGATTGTACGGGAATTGGCTATGACAGCTTGATATTACAGTTGCTAATCCTCCTAAAATTCAGTGTTTAGTTATTTATAACTACATCAAATATTACAATTGTTATTCATTAAATAGTAACATTTTACTTAGTTACAAACAACTAAAATTTGCCACTTCTGATAGATGTGCAAAGCTCAGAAAAAGCTTACGAAAACTTCAGTCAAAATAATTCAGCTATTTCAATTAATATTAATAGGAGAAAAATACCTTCTGTATCTTGGAAAATATTGAAAAGCATACCACTGAGAAGCCGTACCTAAATTGGAAATTTCAAGGCCGTTTTTTTTGTCAGGAATGAGAATGCATCCACTTTTGAGAGAGCTATGAAATTCTGCAAAATTTCAGTTGCTATGTAATTGGCAGAGACTTTGGCAGGTAAATTGTCCAAGGACTGGAGTCCAATAAATACGTCTTCAAGAATCAGATATGGGAAAAAAAACAGCAAGGAAATATTTCCAGATGTTAGAATGGAACCAAATATTCCTGGGCCTGACCATGCCTTTGCCGCTATCAAACGAATGTGATGTCCACTGGCTAACTGGATTTTTCAACTCTCCCCTTTTTTTTTTGGAGTCGGAGTTGTTAACACCTTACTACTGCTATCAGGCATGCAGTTTTAAAAAAAATATAGAAATTAAAGCAACAAAGGATGGAGCTGAATTAAGTTCTAGCTGTAACCTCTGTGAGGAAGGGGAAATATCAATGCTAAGGAAGCTCCTTGACTGCAGCGAGAAAACATCTCCTTTTTGGCCTGTGTATCTCTACGTTAATAAACATGAATTTTGAACAAAAACTTTGTAGAATAGACTGACTCTAGAGTGATTGACTAGAAATCAAATCTCATTGTTAGCACAGCGTAGAGTGCTGATTTAGTACAAGTATTCTTGGTTGTCTCTAATTCATTTTAACGGTACTTTGAAGGACTAATATTGTCTTATCAGAGGTTATACTGACTGTATATACTATCTCGCTATCAGCATACGAATAATTGTGCTGTATGGCTAATAGTGTTCTCTCTTACTGTCTTGTTCAAATTCTTGAGCTACAAGACTATCTTTCCTTCCTCAAACCTTAGGCTACTGGAGAAGTTGAGGTCAAATTAAGGTTGAGAAGGTGCCCAGTTGTGCAAAAAGCAAAAAAGCAAAAGCTTGTGGCTTGGACGGGTTTACTCTTCGC
>NW_010547029.1:0-491 GCF_000687285.1 Phaethon lepturus
ATATATGTGTGTGTGTATATACATACACACATGTATACATATATATGTATATATAGAATATATATATTTTTATATGTACATTTTTGTGATTCTGTGATTTTAAAATAGATTATCCACACATCTTTATTCGCTGTAAATAAACTGAAAATGGGTATCCCTGAAGTAACCAAATGCCCTATATTTAAAAAAAAAAAAAAACACACAAGCAAAAAACTACCAATAACTAAAACATAAAAACCACACAATCACACCTTAATGTTACAGTTGGAGGTCCAAGGTCTCAGAATACTACAGAACGAATAGGGAATCCCACAGCAGTGATAACTTTAACATCACATGCACAGATAAATGACATCAGTTTTAGTTACTTGTGTCACACTGTTGCACAAGCATAAACCAATTAAATTGTGGAGGGGCATGGCTAATAGGATTACTAATATTCCCTCTAAGCCAACTCAAAAATGGCAATGTTACCTTCTGGCTTCTCCATC
>NW_010547029.1:515-9141 GCF_000687285.1 Phaethon lepturus
CATTACAGCATTTGTAACCACTAGATGGTATCACTATCCTGGCCTTACCTGCTATTTAGTAATGTGAAAAATCTCAGCCACTTACTTAGCTTCCATATCTACTGCAAATTAAACTCCCCAAATCCATTTCTCCACAAAGTTCAAAAACTTCCTTATAAATTATCATTAAGGGCTAGATTTTTGTTTGGATCTGTTGGGTTACAGGTGACATACAAAGCAAAGTACATTCCAGTAAAACTGTTTAAAAAAAAAAAAGCGGGTTTTGCTTACTGTGGACACAAGCTTGAATGTGCAAATGTTCAATCATTTTTACACTTGGCATGACTTATCTTAGCTTTTCAGAATATTAGCATAATAAAACATTATCACAAGTGTTCAGTAATAGGCTTGATCATTTTTTTTAAAAGGGAATTAATATCACACAGACATTTAAAATTGGCATACCAGGTGACTAGGCTCTTGAACTTTCTCTGTTTTTTGTTATTTCTAGTCAACTCCATTCTAGGAGCTTGGTTATAGCTGCCAGGTCCTGGAGTAATTGCATTGATCTCTTTGAAGCACTTCTCTTATTTGGCAGACTCTTACCACGTTTTATGTTCTATAAATACATTTTTTAAAAAAGAAAAAAAACACACCAGAAAAAAATTACCATAAACTAACTGTGAACCTGATAACAATTTCATTAAAATAATTCTAATGCCTAGATGCATCTATTTAAAAAAAAATAAAATAAAAATCTGTGGCCAGAAATATTAAAGCACTATACATAATGATTACTTTTTTCAAAGTTGTTTTACTTTATTTCAGTTAGGAAAACTCATCACACAAAGAAGCTAAAATCATTATTTGTCATCTGCATCCTCCAATGAATTACTGTTTCTAAAAATTCTACACATTCTAGTCTGTTTCCCAGATTTTCTAATGAATAAAATTGTACAGTAAACACACAATTTCACTATTATTTACTCTATAATGGTAAAGACCTTGCCGTTGATGAAGACCTCAGCAAGCCAGGTTCTAAACAGTAATCTAATCACTATCCGTTCCTTCAGTTTAAACATTTTAGTATCCTAAACATCTTAGTTATACCTGAGCTTTATGTACAGAAACCTCTATACTTAAGGACGTGAAACTAGAACTGATATACTGTGGTTTTCTTAATAACTAAGAAGCCACAGCATTCATTTTTTTTATACATTCTGGAGGATCTATATGGTTTTACAAATGAGATCCATGGTAGTTCTTAAAACAGTGGAGATAGCCTGTTATATATGTTGGGAAAAAAATGTAATCATCTGCCAAGAAAATTAAGACTGAAGTACTTGACTTCGCACTACTCTAAATGGGATGTAAAACAGGAACTGTGAAGAAAACCTTAGCAGAGTGCCAAACAACTTCTTCATTAGTAACTGTAACACTACTGTAACTGTCAACCATTGAAAATGCAGACTTTAAAATAAGCATCTTTAATAAATGTAAGTTTTCAGATATAGCTTGCTTTATTTTTGGCCAATGATATCTCACATCAGAACACATTATTTATTATGGCAGGTGTGATGGAAAACAGTGTAGTACAAGAACAAATTAACAGAAATACATAACATGATGTATCTCAGTTGAAACATGAAGATGCCATTCTGCAAAACCTGTCATCTGCCAGTTTTTGTAGCCTATTCTTCTCACCATTATGCTCTCATAAAACCCAATGGTGATCCCCAGCTTCCACAACAAACAACCAATAATCAAATAGAAGTGCTAAAGACAAGTGTCTTTTACATTTACATCACTAATTTCAAACTAGTATGCGTAAAAACAGAGTAAAGGTTTTTACACGTAACATCATTACTTAATGAGTTGTTTGATCTTTTTCCATCATAATTTGAGCTGGAGGAAGATTCTGGAAAAAAGATAAACAAAGAAGAGCAGTGAAGACACTTTGCATTAAGTTTTGTTGTAGAATGATAAAAATCACAGTCACAGAATACAGTGTATTATTACAAACAGCTTTATCACCTTCTCCCACTTGGGAACTTATATAGTAGTCAGCCTGTCTTAAATGATTGCATAGTAAGAAAAAAAAACCCCACACTAAAAATAAGTACACTGCATGACATACTATCATATAATCAGATTTCTTCACTGTCAGTTAGCCCAATGCTTTAGACGGTCTAACTCTATAGGTGCATTGTTTTATGTATTTTGTAGGTGTTAGCACTGATACTACTTCAGAGTCATGCTATGCTCTTTCCTATAAAGCTTACTCCACATATTAAAAGCTTAAGCTGAATTTACATTTTTCTTCTTAAGGACTTAATTACATATATAAAGATGGGTTCCATTTCAAGCTATAAGCATCACTCTTCTTTGAGAGCAGTAAGTACTCCCTCAGACAAACAACATCAACTAGTGAGAAGCACTGTTTCCACACATTTACCTACAATGCCTAGAAGTACTCAAGAAAGCATTAGAAAGATCAGACTTCTTCATTCCAAGAACAGGACTGCAACTGCAGCATTTTGTGGTGCAAGGATGAAGAACTGAGGAGAACTTAAAGTACATCTCTTCCCACGGATTTCACAAGAGTCATGCCCAATTCTGATTTTTTTCCACCTGATCCCCACTTCATGCTCCCTAGCTAAAATACCAGCAGTCTATGACGCACCAACTTAAACCCTCAGCCACCCTCCAGCTTTGAGACCTCACACAATTGCAACAGGCAGGTTGGGCTCCAGAGCAGGAGAGGGGGAAACGACGCGGTGGCAGCCTCCCCGGCCGCATGCACAGCGCTTGTAGAGGAAGGCAACCAGACACCTGCTGCAGCCTCTGCCATTTTGTTCCCATCACATAAAGAGAAGAATGACAATACTGGATCAAACTAGAAGTCCACCTTGCCCTGCATTACTGTCTTTCTTGCTGATCTGCTGTAGAAGAGTAAACATGCAGCAATATTTCTAATACTCGCTGCCAGATTCTAGCAACCTGCAGCTAAAGAACCTCCTACTAAAGTACATTTAATAGCTCTTTGGAATTTCTGCTTCCACCAATTTGGCTATTCTTTGATCACATAACTGTGTACCATTTTGTTTTGAACAAGCCACTGGGTAATTTCACGAGATATCCCTTGTTTTTTAAATTAGGAAGAAAAAAAGAAATCAAACCATCACTTTTCATTCATCTGTTCTATGAAACTCAACACTACATATAGACTATCATCTTGGTTGCAATTTTTTCAGGATAAAGATCCTTAATTCACCAAAGGACTCCTTAAAAAAATGTCTTTTCATTTCTATGATCATCCTTGTTGTCCTTCTCTGTATGTATTTCATTTTTATAATATACTTTCAGAAGAGGGGTAACCAAAACTTCAGGTAACAATGAAGCTGCAGGCAAACTATGGCATTTATGCAAGGGCATAATAAGGTTTTATGGTTTGTTTTCTATCCCACTTCTAATAACTCTTAAGAGTCTAGTTGCCTTTTTTTTTTGACTGTGCTTTGAGCTAGCACTTGCTTAGAATGAAGTGTTATAATTTCAAGATCTCTCGTGTCATATCTAATTCAGTATCCTTGGTTTTAATGTGGAAAATTAAGATTGGTTTTCCCAAGTGCATTTATTTGCACTGGATCTCACCTGCCATTTAATCACTCCATCATGCAGTATCATGAAATCTTTCTACAGTTCTTTTTAACAAGATTTCATTTTTACTACCTTGAAAAAAATCAGTGCAATGAGTAAAGTTTACTACCTTGTTCATCCCTTTCTTCCAGATCACTTCTGGGGATATTAAACGGCAGAGACCCTAGAACAAGTTCCTGTGAGACTCCCTTACACAGGAAAGCCAGTAATTATTTCTCATCTTGTTTTGTATTTGTTGACAATTATTGATAAATGGAACTTCAATTTCTTGATAAATGGAACTTCAATTTCTTTAAACCCATTTGGTGAGTGACACCACTTAAAGTCTTTCTGTAAACTCTTATAGAATACATCAAGTAAATCAAAATTAGTGGTTGTTTACTGGCCCTTTCAAAGGCCTCCAATAGGTTTGTAAGGCACCCTCTACAAGTTGCTGTCTTTCCCATTGTATTAACCTTATCCACATGCCTACAGCTCTATCCTTTATTACATAAATTCTACCAAATGACTTACTACAGAAGCAAAACTTACCCGCCCTACAGTTCCCAATGTTTCTGTTAAAACTCTTCAAAAATGGGTGTCATGTACACCATCACCTGTTCTCTCAGTACTAACAAAATCATAAGCAATAGTTTGCAGACCATAGGCGTGAAACCATTGACTGACTAACTGAGTTGCATTAAAACTCTTTGGTGAACATGATCTTGCTCAGGGATCTTATCTTGGCAATTTCTTCTCCCAACAAACTAATTCTAAGAAAGCTCCTTCAAAACGCATACAAAGAGAGATGATACTGTGGGAACCTCCTTAAGCTCCTTTCAGGTCAACAAGGACAAGATTCAGCTTTCAGCCTTCCCCCCTCATGACTTTATTTTCTTTGGATAATCCTTTTATACCTGTAAAAGCATCAGCTGTTTGCCCTGTAAATTCTCCAGCAGGCTTCCTACCTGTGATGTATTTGTACAAGGATTCTTAGTAGTTTTTATTTCTTTGGTAACTCATTCCTCATAATCATTTTGACCATCCCTATTGTGGTTTTACATTCAATTTGCAAGTGTAAGAGTTTCATCGTACTCTCAATAAGTCATTTTACCCAGATTTAATGTACGTTGTTGTTTTAATTGCTTAGAATCCAGATAAGTGATAGGCATTTGCCCTACAGTTCCAGTATAATTTTTGTTAAGACTCCATGTCACTTGCAAACATTTCACTCATTTGGCTGAGCCCTTCTATTTCTTTGCAAAAAGCTTTATCATTCTATAGAATTCCCCTTTTTGAAATTAAACACACCTACTGTTTACTACTAGAGCTTTTCCTGTTCTTTCAAGAATGCTAAATTTAAGTACTTTATGACCACTCTTAGACTAGCTAGTCAGTAGTAACATTCTGAAACATGCTGCTAGGAAGGTCAAAATTAGCTTGCACTTCCACAGTCCATGAATCATTTCTCTATTGTGACTAAAGAGTGTTATGCCACTCTCAGCACACTGCCAAACCTGATGAGATCTCAACTCAAAATGTGGAGGGGTAATCAAAATCTTCCCCATAATTCCATTTCTGTCACCTCAGCCCACTTGATCTTCGTTGGTATGTCACCACTCCTACCAGTCTAGCATCATACTTTGCTACTGAGGCATGGAATTTCAGTTCAGTTTATAATAGCTGTCAATTAAAAAAACAAAACCTTACTTGTATGATCTGACTTTGAGGGGACTCAGGTAGGGGTAGTTTGTTTGGGTTTGGCGATTTGTTTTGTTTTACAAACTGCAGTTAACACAAAATATCCTGTTGCTCTTAAACAATTCGTATACTAACAAAGATCAGTTGATTGTTTTCTTTCCACCAATTTCTGGTATGTTTTATGTGGCTTTAAAACCAAGCAGTCCAGTTCTCTTTTCCTATTCTTTATATTTATAAGACCTATAAAAAAAAAGCATGAATACTTAGTTCAGCTGCCTATTTGCCTAATAAGTTTTACTAACATTTGTCCTATCTTTATTTCAGGTTTTTACAACCTCACTAGCAAGAGGATATACCATGCCAAATTCTGTAACCTTGCACACATGCCACTTTTGCCCCTAGCCCTAGTTTAAACAGTAGGATCTTAATGCACAGTTGGGTTATATGTTCTGATGGGAGGCAGGCACACCTCAGCCATAAGGCCTGCCAAACTCCTGCTCTCTTTTATGCATGGTTTAAGACGACGTGATCCCAGATCTGCAATATCTTCAAACAGTTACATTTCTAGTTCAGGAAACACAACATTAATCAACAAAAACAACTACTAAACATATGAAAAATGTCATTCAATTAAATTACAAGTTTTCTGGTTTGTTATTATTTAAAAATAAATGTATGTGTAAAATAAAGCAGTAGAAATCTGCTCACCTTGGGAAGGTCTCTACCTTTACTCTCAAAGTCCACTGAATTCACTTTTCTCTTTCAGAGACAAGTGCTTAGCAAAACTAACGTACAATTCTTAGAAAATGTTCTCTTATTAGTTCATTAAGCTACAGAGCACAGCACAATCTATAACTTTGAATAAGGAACAAAAAAATGTTTAGACAACAGGACAACTATCTAAAAAGACTAAGACAAAACTGAGATTTTCAAATACCAGGTAGCATTCAGCTTCAGGGGCTACATTATAAGAATCTTACTGCAGAAAAAAGAAGAAACTAGGGGAAACTGATAGGATACATGAGCTTAAATAACAATGATACAAATGGTATCTTCCTATTTCCCCCCCGCCATTGTTGGCCAACTTAATGGTAAGAAGAGGTTATTCCAATCAAATCTGTTACAAGAATACTGCTGATGGTTGCCATCCTAAGAACAAGGTTTCAAACTTTAGTAGTCATAGAATCATGGAATCATTTATGTTGGAAGAAACCTTTAAGATAGAGTCCAACTTTTAACCTAACACTGCCAAGTCCACTATTACACCATGTCCCCAAGTACCACGTCTACACATCTTTTAAGTACCTCCAGGGATGGTGACTCAACCACTTCCCTGGGCAGCTGGTTCCATCTCCATGCATCTTTTACCATCTAATCTCCAACTCTCCCCTCCCCTATTGTTGACCTCTAAAATTGCTATGGAACTAAAATATTTTAAACTGGGATCATTATGATCACATACCCTATAAAAATGCTAAGTAGAAAGTGTTGGATCAATAAAAGCACATAGAAAACAATTTTAAGGTTGTATCTGTTTGTGCGTTAGGCAATGCCTAACTGCAAATTTATTTTCAGCTGAGACTTTGTTGTGCTCAAATGCATTACTGTTTTCAGGGTCACTGGAGTAGTTTTCAAGCTATTTGTCACTTTATTTCTACACTGCAACAATGTCAAAGTAAAGGCAAAAGAAACCAAGAAAAAAAAAAAATCCTTATTTTATATACTTTTGACCGTTGTTGATATTTTCTTTCAGCAAGTCAAAGTAAGTAGCCTAAAACTTTTAAAATTCATTTAAAGCAGAAAATGTCTCACCTAACCCTAAATATGAGTCTCATGGACTTCAATGTTTTTATTCTTATAAACCATATCTTTATTTCCACCATTACCAGAAAACAAGGAATTCTGTATTTTCAGAACACCTTTCTAAGTAATTTGCTCTAAAGAGGTTTAAAAGAGGGGTTTAAATAGAGTCATCACATATCCTAGTAGTTGCAGATCTGAGGATAGGGAAAGGAGTAATGTTTATATCATTTGGCAATATTTTAGAAATAGATATAGCGGGGGGGGGGGGGGGGGAAAAAAAGGGTGGGGGGGGGGGAGGAAGTTAATGAGGCCAAAGAGAAAAGTAGATGTGCTACAAATGGATGTATGAAGTCATTGATAAGTTCAAGTAATTTTAAGGCTTAGTGGAGGTGGAAAAAATTATACTGGCTTCATACTATCATACCATGGCAGCCAAGAGGGCAAACCGCATTAAACACAGTAAAGCCAGCTGGTCAAAAGAGGTGATCATCCCACTACAGTGGGATGAGTTGCTGCAGCCTCACCTGGATTACTGTGTGCAAGTATGGGCCCCACAATTTGAGAAGGATGTGAAGGTCCTTGAACATATCCAGAGCAGGGCAACAAAGCTGGTGAAAGGGCTGGAAGGCATGTCCTATGAGGAGCCTAAAGACTTCAAGCTTGTCTAGTTTGGCGAAAAGGAGGCTGAGAAGCAACCTCACTGCTCTTTGCAGCTTCTGAAGACGGGAAGTTGGAGAGGGAGGTGCTGAGCTCTCCTCCCTGGTATCCAGTGATAGGACATGTGGGACTGGTTCCAAGCTGCATCAGGGGAGGTTTAGGCTGGACATGAGGAAGCATTTCTTTATCAAGTGGGTGGTCAGACACTGGAACAGGCTTCCCAGAGAGGTGGTCCATGCCCCAAGCCTGTCAGTGTTTCAGAGGCATTTCGACAGTGCCTGTAACAACATGCTTTAACTTGTGGTCAGCCCTGAACTAGTCAGGCAGTTGGACTAGAGGATCGTTGTAGGTCCCTTCCACTGAAATACTCTAGTCTAGTCTATTCATATACTAGGTTACATCGTCTTAGTCTTCCTAACAAAAAATTAGTAAACCTTAAGTTGTTACAAAGAAATACAAACATTCACAGTAAAGTATATTTACACCTCGCTGTACACTAATCTCTATTTGAAATTCAGTTCTACTTTAGGCCGTGCTGGAACTTCTTAAATCATTTTTAACCTTAAAGAAAAGATGCTATTACCTTCGTACTCAAAAAGGGCAAACCTACTTCACAGGAGTCCCCCAAGGCGAGGCCGGAGGGCGGGGGGAGGGGGAGAGGATGCTTTTACGCTTTTTATGCAAAGCAGGGTGATCTCCAAGCTAAGGTAAATACCTGAGCGAATCTCGCTGAAGGACGGCGCACAGGTAAGTTTACACTCCCGAGAAGCCGGCCGGCGTGGAGCTAGGCATTGCAGACTGCGCCGCGCCAGAGGGGCTCGGCCGTGCGGCTGGCAGGCCCCCGCCCTCC
>NW_010547030.1:0-1893 GCF_000687285.1 Phaethon lepturus
CCCCTCACTACAAGAAGGACATTGACTTGCTTGAGCGTGTCCAAAGAAGAGCGATGAAGCTGGTGAGGGGTCTGGAGCACAAGTCTTATGAGGAGTGACTGAGGGAACTGGGGTTGTTCAATCTGGAGAAGAGGAGGCTGAGGGGAGACTGTATCACTCTCTACAGCTACCTGAAAGGGGGTTGTGGTGAGGTAGTTGTTGGTCTCTTCTCCCAAGTAACTAGGGATAGGACTAGAGGAAATGGCCTCAAGTTGCGCCAGGGGAGGTTTAGATTGGGTATTAGGAAAAATTTCTTTACTGAGAGAGTGGTCAAACACTGGAACAGGCTGCCCAGGGAGGTGGTGGGGTCACCATCACTGGAAGTATTCAAAAAATATGTAGACGTGGCACTTTGCGACATGGTTTAGTGAGCATGGTGGTGTTGGTTATCGTTGTACTTGATGATCTTAGAGGTCCTTTCCAACCTTAATGTTTCTGTCATTCTATGGGTAGCACGCAGTATGTCCTGTATAATTTTTCCAGGTACAGAGTTTAGGCTAACATGTCTGTAGTTTTTCTGGGTCTTCCCTCATGCTCTTCTTGTAAGTTGCAGTAATGTTGGCTAGCTTCCAGTCAGCACCACTAGTACTCCTTCAGTACTCTGGGATGAGTCTTGTCAGGCCCCATAGACTTATGAACATTCATCAGATATAACTCATCCCTTACAATTTCAGTGTCCCCATATGGAAAGTCGCTGTTCCTGGAGTTGTGGTTCTCCAACTCAGAGGACCAGGCAGCCCAAGGTCCATCAGTATTATTAAAGATTGAGACAAAAAAAAAACATTGAATACCTCTACTTTTTCTTCATCCTTGACCATTTTCAATGTGTATTTGTCCAATGGATTTCTTGTACCTCCTCTTGCTATTAACATACCTAAAAAAGTCTTGTTCTCTCTCACGACACTGGCCTGTTTCAACTCCAGTTGAATCTAGGCCTTTTGTGTCTTCTCCCCACATATGTGAACTATGGCTCTGTAATCTTCCTGCAATGCCTGAACTCTCCTCCAGAGGCCACACAATTTCTTTTTCCTCCTGCACTCCAAGAGGAATTCACTGTTCAGCCAAGCTGGTCTTCTGCCCTGCTTGCTTATACTTACGACACAATGGAAGTTATGAATACCTCGCTGATCTCCAGGATATTTTTCTTCAGTGGAATCTGCCAACTACATTAAAAATAGAATCACAGAATCATTAAGGGTGGAAAAGACCTTTAAGATCATCAAATCCAACCATTAACCCAACACCACCATGACCCGTAAACCATGTCCTGAAGTGCCACGTCCACACACTTTTTGAACACTTCCAGTGGTGGAAATAGTTGAGATTTGATAACAGGAGCTCCCAAAAAACCTGTTTCTTTTCTCTTCTCAAAGACCTTTTTTTCCTCTGTTTATAAGGGAAACATTTGGGATTTGGTACTTAATCTCTATTATATAAACCCTGTTCCGCAGGGTATTTATGTATGTGTCTTTATTATAGATTCCTCAATCATCTCTATTAGGGCCTGAATCCAGAGCTAAAAGATGTGAGTGCCTTAAGTGCAACCTAAGAAAATGTCAAAGTCCTTGTGAGTTACCTATAAAGCTTTACCCAAGCACTTAGGTGCCCAAGAGGGTATAGGCACATTTCAGTTTGGTTGGCTTTTATCTTTCTTTCAGACAGTGTTTGTTTACCCTATTGCATGACTCTTTAATGCAGGTTGCATAAGCAGTCCTTAGAGCAAGACTAAAAACTTAGGATGCTCGTACCATATGGAAAAGGTCTTCTCAGGGAAACAGATCTCCCTATGTTCCTAGCCTTTATGATTCCCCGAAAACTGGATTGCCTTCTAAACGTTGTTTTTTAACTTCAGCA
>NW_010547030.1:1924-20733 GCF_000687285.1 Phaethon lepturus
GGAAGGTGCTTTCCATTCATGTAGGCCACAGAATAAAGTTAAGCATCTTCCTAGGAGGCTAGAGATGTGGTTTGGATGGCTTCATGCTGAAGGAGGTCTAGAAGCCACATTTTTTACTTGCTAGTACTTCAACCACTACCACTGCTGCTGCCATTTTTTGAAGGCAGGAGCAGGATCTTGTGTTTCCATCCACTTCTGTTTCCAGAATGGATGGTGTGAGCAGCTTTTGCCTGTGAATATAGGTCTTATGCAGGTTGTCTGGAACAGGGGAATAAGAGAAACCTCAGGTACATCCCATATTTCATTGTTTCCTGTGACTTGATTTAGACAAGACAATTCTGCTGCTCCATGTATAGGCTGTTAATAAACTGCACTCTAGGGATCTGTCTTTACCCATATGTTGTATGAGATATGTAGATGACTTACATAATTTTGTGAATATTGCTCCTTGAACTGAGCAATTAAAGGGGAAAAAGGGGACAACACAATGTTTCTATGACAGTCTTCCTTTGTGAATCTCTATCTTCATGTTGCACGGCAACATGTACAGCTGGGACAAAAAGGAAATCCTTCTCCTCTTTTTTGCATGTCCAAAAGAAACTAAAGAGGACTTACAGTTTACAGTTATTTACCATAAACTGAACATAGAAGTGAATATCATGATTAAAAGATAATTACCACATCATTCAAACTGTTTAGAAGTCATCTTGAAATTAATAACTTGATTATTAAATATGTAATGCTGAAGAAAGAGTATCGGTGTAAATAAAATAGTACAATACAAATAACCAGAAGTTGCAGTCTGGAAATTAAAAAATAAAATTATAGACCGCACACTGTATAAAACATAGTCAGTAAATCTGTTTTACCACTATTATTGTCAGGATAATGTAACAATCAGATGGAGGATTTAATATAATTTGGTTAGCTAATTTTAACAGGCTTGGCTACAAGTATTAACTTATTTTTATATTTGATTTTTCTTCTGTATTTGCTGTAGCCCAGCTTGCATGATAAAAGCTGGAATCTGCACACAAGTACAGCTGGTGGGATGTTGTCAGCAGAGTATCATATATCCACAAATAGAATAATTTATCTTTCTGTCCCATCAAAAAATTTTGGGCTTGATTTATGTTTGTGCAGTTCATAGAAATTATTGTAAGCTAAAGCTACACTACTAAGGGCCTAGGATCAAAATTACGTACAAACAAATGCATTCCAGAATGCTGCTAGACAAGAAGAGATACCAATTAGCTGAATCAGTCAGTGCTATTAGATGCAATTTTTAAGTCTCCCTGGGAAAAAAGCAGGCTTCTTTTTGAACGACTACTAAACCCACATCATTTTCCTGTCAAATTAAGTACAGCACTCCGTCTCAAAAATATGGGGTAGGCAAAAAAGAGCACCATTACATGATTTATGACAGCAGCTATTCTCCATTTTCAGTTGAACTCTGCTTAACATGTACTATGTTACATGGGAAGGTTTCATTTTATCAACACTAGTAGACAACTAGTACTTAATTGAGAACCTATTCAGTAATATCCACCAAAATTGGCTATTAACTTCAGTTGCCCTATGATCATAATTCTTATTCATGGAAATAGAATTAATCTATAAAAAAAAATATTCTCTAATAACTATTGCAAGAGCAAACCACTAGAAAAAGCTCTTTGAATTCACACAATGATTAGACTCATTATAACAGTGATTGGAAGAAACTTTCCGAGAATTTGGGCTCAAGAAACAGAGCTGCTCAATCTAGACAATAGGGGTTGGCTATTCAGATTTTCATACCCTGTAGTATTTCAGAGATTTTTGGTGTTTGTGTTAGAGTCTGAAAGAAATACAAAACTGAAAATGTTGGTGCATATATGGCTATTTGCATCAAGATTGGATACAAGTTCCTCTGACTGATTCAACCTAAACAGCAAAACAAAAAAAAATGTTGACATCACAAAGGGGACAGTATTTTTGCTGTCCTACTGTTTTTTATTTCTGTAGAAATCCTATATTCATTTTTGTCCATAAAGAAGTGAGAAAAATGGTTCGATTTAAAAAACATATTTTTTTACCTAGTTATTGTTTGAGAGATGAATAGAAGAGAAAGTTTCCACTGATTTTAGTTGTACTCAACATAGATTTATATATACAGAGTTAAGAGGTTATTTGCTTGTTCTTTTCTAGCAGGTTCTCTTACGAATTATCAGTAAGATTATCTGGCAGCCATTGTAATAACAATTTCCTTTAGCCAATAAAAGATGGAAAAATATTTATCTTGCAAAACTCTTGAAAATGTGCAGCAGGTTAATGAAATATTGCTTTTTTCTCATGAATAAGAAGTTAAATATAGTCTGGTATTCATATTTTTCTATTTATTATATTTCTTGGGGATATGACTATAATGTGTTTTATTTGGCACATGTGGTGGTTTTGGCTGGGATAGAGTTAATTTTCTTCATAGTAGCTAGCATGGGTCTGTGTTTTGGATTTGTGCTGAAAAAAGTGTTGATAATACAGGATGTTTTTGCTATTGCTGAGCAGTGCTTACCCAGAGTCAAGGCCTTTTCTGCTCCTCCAGCAAGGAGGCTGGGGGTACACAAGAAGCTGGAAGGGGACAACTGGGACAGCTGAGCCCAACCAATATACCCCAATGGAAGGTATATTCCATACCGCATGACATCATGCTCAACGTATAAAGAATGTCATGCTCAAAATATAAAACCAGGGGAAGAAGAAGGAAGGGGGGAACATTCGGAGTAATAGCATTTGTCTTCCCAAGTAACCGTTATATGTGAGGGATCCCTGCTTTCCTGGAGACGAGTGAACAGCTGTCTGCTGAAGGGAAGTAGTGAATGAATTCCTCATTTTGCTTTGCTTGCATGCATGGCTTTTGTTTCAGCTGTTAAATTGTCCTTGTCTCAGCCCACAAGTTTTATCACTTTTACTCTTCTGATTCTCTCCCCCATCTTACTGGGGAGTGAGTGAGCGAGCAGCTGCATGGTACTTACTTGCCGGCGGCCTTTTCTGCTCCTCCAGCAAGGAGGCTGGGGGTACACAAGAAGCTGGAAGGGGACAACTGGGACAGCTGAGCCCAACCAATATACCCCAATGGAAGGTATATTCCATACCGCATGACATCATGCTCAACGTATAAAGAATGTCATGCTCAAAATATAAAACCAGGGGAAGAAGAAGGAAGGGGGGAACATTCGGAGTAATAGCATTTGTCTTCCCAAGTAACCGTTATATGTGAGGGATCCCTGCTTTCCTGGAGACGAGTGAACAGCTGTCTGCTGAAGGGAAGTAGTGAATGAATTCCTCATTTTGCTTTGCTTGCATGCATGGCTTTTGTTTCAGCTGTTAAATTGTCCTTGTCTCAGCCCACAAGTTTTATCACTTTTACTCTTCTGATTCTCTCCCCCATCTTACTGGGGAGTGAGTGAGCGAGCAGCTGCATGGTACTTACTTGCCGGCTGGGGTTAAGCCACAACAGCCCTGTACTGAAGGACTAGCAAGATACTTCCTTTTACTATGAAAATCTGATATGAAGGACAGCAAAGCTGGTGTTACAGGCTGATCAAACATGTACAACTCAATCTCTTCCTATTGAATGAAAGAAAATAGGTGAGGTGGAGCTAAGTCTTCTGGGTCTTAAAAGTGAAATCACAGTAAAAATGAGCTAGCAAGAACGGGTAGAGAGGGGAACAGTGTTTAATGTGACAGATGAGAAAATGAGCTGCACAACAGGTTGTCAAATATCCATGAGAAGGGCAATATTGCATTTGTCAAAGACACAGATCTGTTGTTTCAGTGATCAAGAAGAAATGATATGATGTTGCAAATAGCTCTGTGGAACGGAAAAGAAGGTTATGTTTTTTAGATATGATCCAGAAGAAGGTAACAAACTTGAAAAACTGTTTGGTTATGACAACTTTTGTAATTGCAAAATGTCCCCAAGCTGTGGGGACTTATCCAAGTTATTGGCACAGCTTTAGGTGAATTTATGCTCATGGGCACTCCATGTGCCCAGTAAGAAAAGAAAGGGACTGAGCATTGTATGCTATCCACAACACATTGTAGAAGGGGTGAGAAGCATTCCTTGTAGGAAGTGCTGAAGAAACAATTAAAAAAGCCACAAAAGCTAGAATCAGATACAAACAATTTGTCAGAGAAGATAAGAGCAGAATTATGAATGTAAGTTTCTTTTGATTAAGAAGAGGTCATTATAAAAATACACTAGGGAAAAAAAAAGAAAAAAAGGTTTTTAAAAGGTTTAAAATCTACTGGTGTAGAACAGTGACATTGTGCCTAACCTCAGTATATTGCAGTCAGAACCTCATTGCCTAAGGGTCATATATTTCACTGTACAATTTACAGTAATTGTTTTATACATCAAGTTGTCATCTTTGTAGCCATATCCCGATCACTACAACTTGTGCATGCACCAGTACAGTTGTATGCCTCTACTCATTTGCCAGATTAAGAACGAATCCATCCTGAAATTAAATTTTATATTCTCCATCCTAAAGATGGGAACAGAATGAAAGAATTGACAGAAAGGTTTCTTTTATTGGGCACGTCACTATGTCAATGAGCGTTGTGACCTGCCAGGTGTGAGGCTGAGCTAGATGTAAGGCACCTGACAAACTGACCTTCAGCTTTTAGTTTAACTATTGCAGAAGCGATAGTGCATGATAATCCCAGTACACTTTAAAATGAATCATATATAATGGAGAAAGAGCATGATGTGGGCCTGTCATCTTTTGAAAATTATATTGACTTTCCAGACTGGATAACTATTGAGTGATTGGTGTGAACATGAGGTCACTGAAAGTCCTTAACTAGAAGAAACCAGTCCAGAGTCACTATCAATTGACTGTTCATTGACTGAGAAGAAGATATAGTACTGCAACATTTGCAAAAGTCATGAGCCATATTCTGCCCTTAGCTATACTTGCGTAACTCTGGAATGTGCAGACGGTCTCACAATTTTTGAATTATTCTAGTGTTTAATGTTTTAACTTATCTACCCCATTTCCTCTTCTTCATCATTTTCAGAATATTCCTTTCCGTTCATAAAAGGTGAACAGCAGCCCAAAGGTCCGCATTTGTCCCACAGCTGCCAAAAGCTAACAACTACTTTGTGAATCTTCTTTGTCTCTTAATGTTAGACCCATAGGGTAAGAATTTCTCTACTGATCTCAGAAAGCTGTCCTGTCCTTTCAATACATAGCTGGAATGCCACCAAACACTGGTTTGATCCTCCTCCCTTTTTAAATATGAAATGAAGGTTGAATAATATCCTAAAAACAAACAAGAAATGTCCAAGACAAAGCATGCAGTGACTTTCTGTGTACAGAACATTCTCTATTTTGTACATGCCTCTAAAAAGAAAGGAAGGTAGTAGTGACAGTAAATCTTTTAAATAATCTGGCATATGTAAATGTTGTATAAATATGAAGAAGAGTATAGAAATACTGTTACCAGTGAATAACAATAATCTGGTGGGTCATTTTGTTACGGGGGACATTGTGCTGCACAGTATCTCTACTGCAAACAGCATTTCCTTCCTGTTCTGTTAGTACCAGAAAGAAGCTAAGGTAGCACTGCTTGCCCTGAAATGCCTGAATAATTATTTCAAGGCAAGGTATTGGAAGGCTAGGTCTAATACATACTACAATTGAACTCAGAGAACAGCTAGATGTATTATTGATTATGCATGCTCTTCAGGGTCTTGCAGTTTGCACATCAGCACTTGCACTAAGTAATAAACCTAGAAAAGTCCTAGCATATCTGTTTAAACCACCTAAGCAAAAATCATTTATTCCAGCAATTAAAAATAAATATTGTCATGAGGTTACCACAATGAAGGATATTTATTTAGTTCAGTGCTTTAAGGCTTCTATTAAACATTGCATTCTCAAGATGACCTCTAGCTTCTACTCATTAGATAATATCAGATAATTTTTTATTAGGAACTGATGTTTCTTTTGCACATCAGTGCACAGTGGATAATTTGAAAAAAAAATACATCGGTTAAAGGAATAGAGTATGCTATTAGTAGCCTTTGATCTGGGAAAGTTGCTGGTCTAGCTGGTGCTAATTTAGCTACTATATAAAAGAGCAAGCCTATACATCCACACAAGCACTATTTATCTCACATTTATTAGGATTTTCCTTTGTGATCTGTAGAAATTTTGACTAGTGAAATGTCTTGTCTTCACATTTAGCTTGTTAGGGAATAAGCTCCTCACCCTCGATTCCTTCAGCCCACTGAGGTATTCCAAGAATTTCCACTTTTTAAGAAGGCACTTTTGGGAATAATCTTCTCTGTTTTCTTTTTTTTTGTAAATGTACTTCCTGAAAATCACCCTGAAGCTGTTCTCCAGGTTGCTGTTTTTGACTCCTCCTTATCACATCACAGACCATTATCTTTTGATGCAGCACGTTTAGCCCTGAATTGATAGCCATTGCCTGAGCTTGTAAAGTGTAAAGTATCCCTTGAGAACATTAGGAGCAGGACCTAAGGACGTCAGGATCTGAGGATTTCCAATGAGATGGAGGGACATAAATTCAAGGCGTTTATTTGAACGGTAAAAACGAAAACACGGCAAAACTAAAAAATAAAACAACAAAGTAGCACATTTTTCTGGTCGCTCTAACTTTTTAGCTGACGTTGAAATCTTCAGGCAACTGATGATCAATTAGTGCTCCATCACAGAGTCATTCAGGGCTAGATGATCAAAATGTCTGATGTGAAAGTAGGTTGACAAGTAGACTTAAGGATCAGCATAGAGATATGCTGAGGAAAAAAATCAGACCACAGCTCAACCCATTATTTGGTTGTTCCCAGGGATAGTATTTTACTATTTGTACCACAGATGAAGTCTGAAGTTCACCACGGTCTCAAAAATGAATTGAATTTGCACCCTCAAAATCAAAATGCCCTAAATGGGCCAAAGCTTTTACACCTGTTTCTTCACTTGATCTATTTTCAGCTATCTCCCAGATGTGTTCTTTATCCCATTCTTCCAACCATTACACAGGCTGTCCCTAAAACCCAAAGTGTCTGTTTTCCTACTTATCAAAAAAAACCAGAAGATGAGTAGTGGGATTCCAGCGAAATGTGATAGCTTGTCAATTGAAAGAGATCTGTAAGAAGAGAGGTCACAGCTGTAGCTTCCATCTTGCCATAATTGAGGAAATGGAGTGGTGGATAGACAGGGAGGACCTGAATAGGTATTTGTGTTGGTAATGTAACCAAATGAAACTTAAGCATTCAGTTCAGGACATATTTCCACAAAGTGAAGATGTTAGCTGTCTTTTTTTGTTATGGGTTGAGTTCCTGCTCCCTTTTGTCAGGGTTACAGGAAAGTCCCAAAGAACTCTAATGCTGGCAGGTTTGTGGGAATAGGAAAAAGAATGCATTTGAAGGGACACAAACAGGGTAGTAAAAAACGTGGGGTGTGACGGGAGCAACAGTTTCCTATAGTGGTTGTGTTTGTATCTCAGACACTTTCTTCGATGGAACTTTCACAGCATATGGTACAATACAGGACACTTGAAACCTTTTATGCATAATTTTGTTACAGCCTTGGAATAAGGCTTTTGAAGAAAGGGTGGGAATTTCTAGAATTGGTAGGCTGTTGGGGCATATAACAAAAAGAAGCACTGTAGATAATTAACATTGTCTGATGCCAGAAGTCAGTCCAACTATTTGAAGACAAGGAACAGCAATATTATGTCTGTTACCAGAGACTATATAATCTTTAAAAAGCATGTTACAAATTAAATCCCACTGTATGTGTTTGTGATATTTAAATATTGTGTTCCCATCTGAAAGGATTAGCTGAAACACAATGAGATGAAGGGCTTGACTTTCAAAGCTACAAAAAAGCCTAAGACACAGTTTGACTTTACTGGGACTTTGACAAGTGCCTAATTACTTTTAGTGCCATTGAGGCTCTAAGGAAGCTTTTGGAAATCCCATTTGGCACCATAGGTACTTAGATATTTTTGAAAATCTGGCTTCCTGTGACTTGCCTAGTGATGTACCAAGTCAGAGGTAGTCAGACTGGGGTAAATCTGTCTCAGAGCACCTACACTGATAATGTTCCCTAGCATGCCTAGAGATAAGCTGTGCCTTTTCAAAGGCTGATATTGGCCTGAACTGTGCCACAGGGAGTAGCTCAGTTAGGCTCAGTTCAGCTATCCATACATGATAACTTAGACCATATTTTAAGTCCAAGAAATGCTTGAAGCATTTGATATTTGAAAAGTCTCAAAAACTGCCTTTCTAGCATGTTCACTGGAATGAAATTGTCACTCATACAGTAGTCCTGACTTGGGTTTGGACTGTTTCTTTGTGTGAATATAGTGGGACTTCATTTGTTACAGGCCAACAGCCTGTTACAGCAAACAGCTGCCAATGAGCCCTCCTTTCTGTTTCTCTACCACATCAACCCTGTCCCACAGCCCTTGCAAAGGAGTGCCGTTGTCCTGTACTCAAACCCATTGAACCTTTTGTCTGAGATCTTGTTATGCTAAAATGTTTTGTGTAATTGTAAGTATTTGATCTCTTCTGCTCTCGAAAGCCCATCAGAGATAATAATCTTTTTGAGAAAAACAGGCATGCAGGTAGACTGTAAGTACTGGAATATCATGGGCCATCTGGAGTAGCTTAATGCAGAATTGTGGTGCCTGATCCACTGCTTGCAGAGCTTGTCTACAGACAAGTAAATCTATCCCAGACACTTGCATCTGTGCAGGCAGGGTAGCACAGCTGCTCCATGGGGTGCAAATATCCTGAATGCAGTGAAGACTTCTATGATAGAGCCAGAAATTGAATTCCCAAGTATTTTCTTCTGTTTCTGTGATTTCTACATCAGCAAAAACCCACAAAACTTCTGAGCACTGTTCAACAGTGAATTAAAGAAAAGGGCGGACAACCCTTGATTAACATTTTAACAGAGCTTTTGGACAATATTTTATACACTCTGTGTTATCCAGCTGGAATCTGTTTGGTGTGCTCCCAAATCAGCTTGATAATGAGCTCATAACAATTTGTTGATAGCAGACTGGCTGATTCATAAACTGCTTGTCAACATTTCATAAGTGATATATGAGTCACTGATTTAAATAAATTCAATATAAGAAATATTGGGGAGCCAATAAATCTGACTATTGCTTATGAATCTAGCCCAACATCTCCTGCACTGTCATTCTGCTTTTTCACATTTTGCTAGGAACATCTTCTTAGAATTTACTGTATATGCAAAACCAGCAGTGCAAGCAAGATGGTAATCGGAGCATAAAACAGAGACACATGCACTCTCCTATGTATTAATAAGTTAGTGGGGGTGGGAGGAAAAGAAATAGAAAATAAAACAGGTTTTAGATAGTGCCAGAATGACAGAAGTGATGTAATGCTCAAATTATAGTTCTTTGAAGTAAGCTCGGAGTGAACCAAATACATAGCACATGGCAAAAAATATGCGGCAACTGTTGTGGTAGAATTTGTCTTGATTAAGGCTCCATATGAAAAGATAAATCTTCCTAAGTAGGAATAGGAGTTCAATGAATTGAAGCCAAATATTCAGAATACATTTGAGTTCAGGAAGTGAACTAAACATGAGTTTGCATAATGTATTACAAACCACTGTATTGTATTAGGAAAATTCACAATGTCTATATTACTTTCTGAAGATAAGATATAGCTGTTGCTAAACTCACTGTTTAATTTTTTTAAAAATCAAAATCATATTTATTCAGAGTGTGGTCTTAGCATCACTAAAATGTATTAAGATCTTTCTGTCACTTTGAAAGGCCTGGGTTGTGTTTCTAACACCATTGGTATGATCCCTATCTAGAATACACTAGTACTGTGGGGTTATGGCAGAGAATAAATTTTCCAAAGTGACTTTAGTGTGAATTAACTTGCTTTTGCTGACCAAACAAAGGGTGAAAACCTGCCTTCATTGACTGTAGCTTATAGATGGGTTAATCTAATGTGAGTAAAGTAATTAATCAAAAGTATTTCATATGAAGTAGGTAAGTGTAAGTCCTTAATTAAACAAAGCAAAGCAAAGCAAAGCAAAGCAAAGCAAAGCAAAGAAAAACAAAACAAAACAAAACAAAACAAAACAGAAACCCCACATTTATTCATCTGTATACCTGGAACAGCAGGGCCAAAGCTGACACAGTTTCATACCTGCTGCAAACCTGTTGCGTATGAACCACAGCAGAACAGATTTTAGTCCAAATATTTAATATGCATAATATATGTTAATTGATACTACCATTTTTCCTATTATCTGGAGGAGTTACATCTAATAACTGCATTAACACTCTGTAGCTGATAATTATGTATGTAATAGGACATCTGAGGCTAGTCATACATTTTGCAGTCAGTTGTGTGGGCAAGTAGAGCCAGATTTACCCTGTCACTGCCTGTAGGTCTTGACATTTCTTCCAAAGGTTTCATTTTTTGTGTTGATGTAATTCATGGACTCTGAGGCCTTTTCTGTTCTTTATGAAGGAGTGATTATTCTCTCACCTACTCTTCAGAATCATCTATCAGCTGATCTGATTTTAATAAAAAAAGTTCTGCATATTTGTTTGTTAATAGTACTGGAGGCACTCGGTTGTTGAGAAGTATAAATTCAAAATTAACATGCTGCTGTTCATCCCCAAAAAAGTCAGTAGAACTGCATACGTTAATTCTGTATATATATATATTTGATTCCTTAAAACATAAACTTGGTATTGGGGGAAACAAGCAAATATAAATAAATAATATTTTATGCTTTTCTGTAGGGTTTTGGGGTCTTCTGTGGTCACATTTGTGCAAACTGGTAAATTTTATACTCCAAATCATTATTAAACAAGGGAGGACACTGAAGTAGAGCATTTGTTAGAATAAACTAGTAAATGAAGATTTGAATTTTGGCTAATTCAGAATATGCAGGGTGCAACTTTTTGCTGGTATAAATCAGCACAGTTCCACTTAATTCAGTAGAGTCACCAATTTTAAATGCCTAGTAATATAGCCTTACATTTTTAATTATTTGGGAATCCTACTCCTCCATACTTGGGACATAGCTAAAAAGTCTGGCATACTGTTTACAGGGCTACATCTAACATGGGTGCGGAAGAGATGTGGTTGTGATCCAGAGCAGTCAAGAAAAGATGGGTTAGTGAAAAATTAACTTATAAGGTGGCTTTGATTCTGCATCTTAATCTGTGTACAAAGAAAAATTAAGAGAGGTTGTAAAGGTTTCCTTTCTATTGTGCCTGAAGACTCCAGAGAAAGTGGAAAACGTGAAGAAGATCCAAAAGAGAAAGCACATACTAACTATTCATTCTGGGAACTTCAGTTACAGGTGGTTCCTTTTTACAGGAAATATTTTCCTCTAGCACCAAGGTCATGATTCTTCACAGCTGAAATACATTTTAATGATAAAAAAGAAAGGTTATGAAATTCAGCCAGAATTCTTCTAGGTAACTCAGGACTAAATACTTAGGTGAATTAGTACTGGGATAGGCTTCTGGTTTCCTCATATCCCCAACTAGCAATAAGCCCATGACTGCAGGCAAGGTCAGAAGGTTTGGTCAGGCTGTTTGGAACCCATCAGTGTGGGTTTGGGTGCTCTGGTTGTGCCACCACTCATGCTCCTCTTCTGCCCCACACATGGCACTCAGGATGCAGAGGCAATATCCCGCTACACACCCCCGTTCCTCTTCAGCTGTGGTCCCAAGGAGGTCCCAAAGCCTGTGATCCTTCAGGAGATGACAGACTCCTTGGCACATACAATTGGCTGCAGCCAAGCTGAAGGAGAAACATCCAAGGTTTTATGCCTAGGGGCCTTGCACAATCTAAAGAAAATGCTGTTTTGTTTCCAAACAAGCAGCAGCAACAAAGATTAGAGCCCGGTGACCATAGTGGCGTGCTTAGTGCATATGTGTGACACGAACAATATGCCAGTTCTTAATGAGAAGCAGAAATTTTTGGCTCTGACAGTACTGTAAGATTGTCAAGACTTTACAGCCACTTTTAACATGAGAGGAGTATGTGATGCTTTTCTTTGTCTATAGCTACAAAAGTACACACATATATCAAATGTATATGTGAAAGAGGGGAGAAATGATGCATGCATAACAAAACAGACAATGTGGTGATGACAACTTGTAGGCTACATATTGAATTTATTTAATTTAATAGACAATAGCCTGTCCTAATGTTTTAAGCCAACAAGTTCTTCCCTGGCTCCCAAATGTTTGTTAAAATAACTTTTTTTCCTTGTTAATTTCCAATACTTGGCTGCATTTTGTGCTAATTTCAAACATATGTCATATACAAAATATGTTAATTTTGAAAGCCAAATTTGGCAGGAGATGATTGTAGAACTGGCATAGAGAGGTTTGGGACAAACAAACAGACAAGCTCAAAGCTGGCAGGATGCATTTACAATCCACAATGTGTACTTTTTTTTTAATCTTTTCCAGTAATTTCCATGCGTGCACAGGCAGGAAAAATGAAGGAAAGGCAAATGGTCTGTCATAAAATTTCACTATGAAATGAAAACACCTTTAATTTAGGCATCTGCTGTATTTTAATTTATCTCATAAAAATTTAAAAAATCAGAGTTCAATGGTTAACACAGACCTTCTGGTCCCTAAAAACTGTAGACAAAAATGATGGTAATTGAAATTTCATTATGTTTATTATACATATTTACACTTTACTGGAACAACCACTAATGGAACTGGTCATAAGAAGGCAATGGGTTGTTATGTTTTCTGAAAAAAAAAACTATAGATTGCTGTCAGTTGGAAACAGTTGCACTTCACTTGTTTAGTATGCTGCTTTGTAGAAGTGGCATTTTCTCACACACACTACTTGAAGTATTCAAATCGGTTAAAAATAACTGCAATCTCTCTCTCCTCAATACTGTTCTCTGTATGAGATTAAGCCAAAACTTATTGAAATTCACAGTCTAGGTTTTCATTCTTGCTTCTTAAAGATATTTTTCACATGGGACTTACGTAATTCCTAAATTACTACTGCACTTATTTGTACATATATATTTATTGAGCTGCTTGTAGCTGTAGTATTCAGTATCACTTAATACACATAGGTATTTTAACACACAGATATTTAATAATGACGGACTTAATTCTTAAAGGTAAATCTGTAAATAAAAACAAATATAGCTGCACACTGAAGTGCAAAATTTCCTCAAGGGAATGCAATATTGAAGTGTAAGAGAGTACTATAAGTAGAGAGAATAGAAATCTGAAGATAAGAATACAACCTTAACTCTGTCCTTTTAGTTAGCAACCCAAATTATGTGAACATTTGTCTTTTATCCTATCTTTTCTATTTCTTCAGTTCAAATTCTTTTCTATATGATTTAAGCATATGTCTTTCTTAAAGTTCTGGTTTGGAACGAACATAAACTTGTTAAAATTTTCCTTGGTTGGACATTCTAAAAATTTTTAGTACAAAGTATTGATGATGTCAAGTATCAAAAAATATATGCCTGATGTTAAACTATATAAATATATTACAAATTGTATTATAAAAGTCAAAACATAATGAAACAAAATGATGAAGTCTAAACTAACACTTTTACAGTGTGGAAACAACATTTCCTGTCATTATACAAAATAAAAGAGAGTGAAAATAATTTTTTTAAATAAAACAAAACTTTTCTCTGTCAGAATGTTTTGACTTCCCTGAGACTACATTTTTAGTACTGTTCCGTTCTGCAAAACAATTGTCCACCTCTCACCTAAACTAACCTATGATCGCCTTAGAGAGCAATGTTATGAACAACTTCTGTAGGTGGGCAATTCAAGGCTCATTTCTGCTTACAGTGGTTGATCTCCAGCTGTCTCAAACAGACACATTATTTCCCAAAATGCTGAAGAATAAATAGCTACAGATCTTCTGACTGAACAAAGGGAGAAATAAGGTACAAAAGAAAAAACTGACAGAAAGATTGCCAGGCTTCTTTGATGATTGATCTTGCTGCTGAGGAAAAACAAGACTAGCCAACACTGTGACATTTAACAGAGAGAAATTTCTGCAAAAATCCCCTTGGAAGACGGTAATTGGAATACAGCTACTTATTTTGGAAATCTATAGAAAGAACTACTTTGCAATCAGGTACCATAAGATGGTTACTTCTGGATTGTATACTACACAATGAAAATAAGGTTAATAGCCTTGGGCAATTAAAAAAAAAAAAAAAGAAGAAGAGAAAAACCTTAAGTAAGCTTTAATGTATAATATGTATGAGATGTAGAAATAAGATTGAAAAGACCTAAATATGCTTAAGTGTAACTCTGGATGTTTTAAAAGTTATACAATAAAAGCTTCTCCCACCAGACTGTTGAGACTGTTACTCAGGGACATACTGCTTGGCTAAGAACAATACATATACTGATCCTTGAACCATATCAATGAATTGAAATAAGGCAATAAAAGCTGAATTCATGTTATGTACCTTTGACTACCCAGGAGTTCAAGCCTTTTAGACTCCCCTGTATACAAGGGAAATAAATAGACCCCTCCATGAGAAAATTCATCCCATCTCTCTTGGGTAGCCATCCTAGATGCATTAATTGCCTCTGGAGTTTTCATTTTATCCTTTAAATATGAGAAGATAAGTTAATAAGAGGACAAGAACAGACTAGACAAGTAGCATAGGTCAGACATCTACTGCTGAGATAAATAAAATTGCTGGAGGAATGTCCTGTCCAGATGGATTGATCATTTGCAAGCAGGGAAGAAGAAATTTACAATCAGTTAGGAAAACTGGAGAAAAAAATTTCCACTTGAGCTTTGCTCTCAGGACTCTAGAAACATTTAAGTGATTTAGCACTGAATTTGTGGACTGTGGATGTAGCAATAGAATTACTGCTGGCTAGACAAAACTTTGTGTCTATACCAGTTCTCTTTCTACACATACTGGAGATGCACTTCTTCATAGTCTGATATGCAAACAATGGTGGGTAATGGCAAAACAGAAAGAATCAGCAGACGCAAACGTAATAGCCTGTATCATGAGAGTGTGAGTGAAACTTTTACAGTCCTTAGACAGGGATCAATGGAAATAACATTCAATACTCAGAATAAATACAGAGAGAGATCAATTATTCTTCTGTTAATTCAATGGAAGTTATTCCTGATCTACTTGAAGATGTCCCTGCTTGTTGCAGGGGGGTTGCACTAGAAGATCTTTAAGGGTCCCTTCCAACCCAAACTATTTTATGATTCTATTATTCTATTATTCTATTATTTTCTGTATGGGACTTATTTTTCTTCACTCAAGTTAATTGGTCTCTTATTCTTTTGCAATTTACACTCAGAGGTAAATAGTAATTGTATCTTCAGCAAGAGATCCAACTCAAAATAAAAAAAAAAAAAAAGGGGTTTTTTTCTTTACTAGGAGGAAAACACATGCAACTTGAGAAAAGGAAGAGAACTTAGTTGGCCTTGTTAATCTGACATGTTATAGAAGGAACAAAAATAGAAGCCAGATTTATCACAGCTTGGGTTTTAAGCTTACAAAAATGATTGGTAGTATTTACATATTTATATTTGGATAATGCATATCTTCTCAGAAAAGAAGGTCATAAAAATCCTGTTACACCAAAGAAAGAGTTAAAGTAGAATTTTAGTTAACAAGTGATTTAAAATAAGATCTTCATCCCATAGACATCTATTTCAGAAGCTTAACTTTACTCACGGGAGTGACAATACTGTGCATTATAAAAAAACCTGGTAGCCCTGCCAAGTATCAAGGCTGTCCAAAAATTCTCATTACTAAGTTTTTCTCATTTGCTTATATATTTGTTAAAATTTAACCAGATGATGGGCTGAAATTTTGCACAATGCATGCCCACAGCGGAGTGATCTCATTAGTTTAGTCCTCATTATTTAGATTTAGATTTGATTAGTTCTCATTATTTCACTGAAAGAAGTTCAGACATTTGCAGTATTTCAGAGAAAAGACATCCTCTTTTTGCCTTAAAAGAATGGTTAACCTTCCCTTTGAAAAGCATCATTGTCCCCTTTTTGGAGCAGACTCTTAAATTTGGGACTCAAGAAAGCCTACCATACCTTGGAAAAGGCAGACTTGTATATTAGGAATGTAAAGTATCATGGGTAAGGAATGCATATTCAGTTCTAAATCTGGGTCATCATAAGTGTGTGTTTGACTTTACAGTCTTAAATTTTTTTTTTTTACCATTAATGTTGCTGTGTTTTTTTATTAAATATGTAGAAAATTGTGTATAAAAATTCCATGAATTCCTAGAATGTACAGCTGGGTCTTCAGGAAGAACTAGACTTTGGGGAACCAAATATTGAGTAAGTATATGCTTACAGATTTGCAGGATATTATTTTTGCCTAAAAACCAATGATCTTTCAGTAATGTTAAAAAATTATCTGTTAATTTCAGTCATTTAGTGCCTTATGAAAAACTACACCTCTGACTTTTTTAAAAACACTACCTTCAAAGATAAATGCAAATCATTATGCAGCAATGAGAAGATAAAGTTCATAAAATCAATAAAAAAATTAGCAGTCCTATCTTTATTGAGTCATACTGAATCCATTTTTAATCCTCTGTGAATATGTATCAAAATTAGTTAGCATTTGAGAAAATACTGAACATATCAATTTTTCTATTCCTTGTCAGTACCAGCGTTGCTGACAAAAGAAAGTGTTTTGACAGTGTAGAGTAGGTTTTTATTTGGGCAACTTTACATACATTTAAATGTGTAATTAATTTTTCTCATGTTATGAACACATTTGACATCAGTGAAAAATGTCCTTAACAGAGAGCAATCAGTAATCCTTGAATTTCAAAGAGGTTCCAAGCAAAGGTGACAGGTTTTCTACTTACCCTTTTTGCAGGTTATCCTCTTTCAGAAACCCTAGATAAAACAAATAACATATAAATTCCTTTAAAAAAGAATTAATAAAATAGTATCTTTGTGTACATTTAATTAAATGTAAATTTTATGTACTTAAAGGTACAAAACCTTTTTCTGTGATGATGTTCCTGCAAAAAATTATATCAGCATTATATTAAGAAAACTTTTACCCACAAAATTCTGTTGAAAATTTTGACTTCTGCTGTTTCAAAGAACCTAATGAACTTCTTCATACTGTGCTGTTTGGTATACTATAAATGCATATTGTATAAGAGACTTTGATGTGCATATATACACATTATACATATTAATATTTGTGTATCTGTGCGTATGTAATATGATTTCATTTGGCAGTTACTCTTCAAAAAAAAAAAGATTCTAATTACAAAGGCTGTTCCTACTTCTCTATCTGCCTTTCTTACTCTTTGTTTTTTTTTTTTTATGTTTTTTTAAGCCAAGCTCTGTATGTCTTTAATCCAGATAATATTACTGATGTCTGATAAATGGGATTCTGAAACTCTCATTTGAAAATTAAGATTATAAATTATTGTCTTTAATAATTCTTTAACAATGATTTATTTACTTAATAAGAAACATAATTCACTACTTTAAACAAAAGCAAGAATTTTTTCAAGTCTTGATTTTAACTGATTTCTTAAATTCTATTTTTCTGGGGATTTTTATGTTCATAAGTACCACAGAATTAGCATTAAAGGTCTTGCAATTAACAACATGTTATGGTTGTTCCTTTTGCAAAGATTTCAGTTTGCTCTGTTGCACCGTGGAATGGTGTTCCCTTTACATACTCCCAGTCTAAAATATGGATTTTTGTCATGTGACTTCAGGAGTCAAGGATCATAAATGACTTTTACAAAGTGAAACACAGAGAGCAGAAGTGATGTGACTGCAGCAGGACAGGATAAATCTCAGGACTCCAATTCACAGACCATTCTATTTTAGGGTACATTGCCCAATTCCCCCTAAAATACCATTTGTTCTGAGGATTTTGCAGGGGCAGCACAGTACTGACAGGTCAGGATTGGCACTGAGAAAGGTATTGTCTTGGTTTTCTTTCATCCCAGGAGAAAAACTCTGGATACTTTTCAGTCACTTTCTGTATCATTTTATAACATCGGGGGGGTGTTTCTCCCTCGAAATCTGTAATGATGTTCTTTAAATGTTATAATGCCATCTATTTTCTTTTAAGAGTGTTATTAACTTTAATGGAACTAAACAACTGCTTAAAGTTATACACATGCTTAAATCTCTGAAGAATCAGATCCCTGATCATCTTTAATATTATACTGATGTAAGAGCACCAGTCAAAACAACCATGTACAGAAAAATGCAAATTTCCTCCAAGACTGAAACCAAAAAGCTGTCTTGCAAATACACTCCTGTTCACTGTTTATACTTGCTAAACAAAATAAACCTAAAGAATGCCAAAGAACCGATGGAAATTTTGAACAAGCTTTACTTTCCAGGGCATGCTTTTGGGAATGTTGAAAATAAAATAGTTTTTGATAAAAAGTTTGGTTTGGGGGAAGATTGCTACTATGTGAAATAGTACTAGATGAGTTCGAAACAGGCCCGCTATTAAAGGTACAGAATATAATTGCAAATAACAGAATTGGAGTTCACTCAAATCTGCTTTAGTTTCTTAAAGCAAATACAAGAATGTAGAAGCTTAATGGATTGTATTTTGCTTTTAGGTGTAAAGCCATGGAAACTTTTCGGAGGCTGATAAGTTAATACAGTTGGATCTGAGGGAGGAATTTGACTACTGAACCTCCCCATGTACCAAACCAGTTAAAAGTATGTTTTTGCCGCATGGAAGGAAATGTTTGTGTAAGCGGTT
>NW_010547030.1:20756-20996 GCF_000687285.1 Phaethon lepturus
ACCATCTGATATTCACATCACAGTGTTGGTGTTCAGAAAGTGTACAGAAGGTAGAGAATGCTACCAAACGTGCGACACAGGCTGTCACTGAACATTCACATTCACAATTTTCACACCAGTTCCTACCTACCTGATCTGAAAACTACTGTGTGTAGGGGAGGGTTCATCACTCATGAGGTTCTCCTGAGCTCTCCTGAGTGTGACAGGTGAAGTATAACGCACACAATAAAAACATCCCTT
>NW_010547030.1:21020-38755 GCF_000687285.1 Phaethon lepturus
CTACACTCACCATGGGGCTTGGTGGCCGGCTGGGTGCTACGAAGCAGCCTGTCCATCAAACCATACCTGGACTGGAGAATTGTTGCACTTGGGCTTGCCTACCAATTAACTGCTAGCCCCATTCTGCTTTGCCAATGTGTTTTACAGGTGCTTAGCTTTTGTCCTAAAAGCCAATATAAATGAAATCTGTATAATCTCTGAGAAGACATCCAATCGTCATTTATGAAAACAATAGGATACTGAAAGGCTTTAATTTTTCTTAGACTTCTCCAATGTTTTACGTTATGCTCCACACACTTGTTTGGTGGTGAGCTTCAACAGAGGAGCTTTTGTGCAGTCCCTGCCACATTCTTTCCGCTCTTGTCATTGTCAACCATTAAAACATATATGCTCAAATCAAAACAGTAAACAGCAAACAAACAACTGCAACAATTTAACATATTCCGCCTACTTCCCTGCTGGACAGTAGGATTGCTGACAGATTGAAAGATTCATTTGTTAAAAAATTTTGAGATTTAAAAATCTGGTGTTCTTATGAAAACAAAGATTGTAAAACTTCCTGGCTAAGGAAAAACATTCCGTCCAACCCTTGAAATGTAAAAAAAATACTTGGCCTAAAAAAAAAGATTTTAAAAATATTTTGTTTTGATGCTGATTTCTTCTAGTTCATGTATTTTACATTAAAAAATGGTCATTGCAAAATAAAAAATGGGAATCATATTTTCAGAGTGTTAAGATATTTCTAAGACAAATAAAATATTTATTTTTCAAAATTAAATACAATTCTGATATAGTATCTGTGGCAATCCACTCCAGTAAAGTATTCTGATACAGGGTTCTGTAGAAAATTTTGGTCTAAATTTTCTGTTGAGGTAAATATGGACAATATATGTTTCTCCTGCAATATGTTTTTAAAAATTATTGTCCATATGAAAATTATCACAATTGTATTATGTATACATTCTGGAACGAATTTTTTTCAACTTTTAATCTACTGATTAGATGATACTGTTTTGAATATTTCAGAAGTGCTCCATTGTCACGCAGATCACATTAAAATTTTCCACTTCCCATATGTACACTGAGAATGAAGATTTTAAACAATCTGAATTCATCCTCAAGCTTCAAGGAGAAATAGCAGCTGTTCCAGACGTTATCCATTCCTAAAAAGCAATAGATTACACTTAGCTTTTATTCAAAATGTGGAACTCCCTGGGAGTCACATTTATGCCCTGCTGCTAGAGTGGAGGCAGAATAAAAGTTCCTTATCAAACAGGTAAAGGAAAAAGAAAAGCTTTAAAAGTAAAAAGAAAAGCTTTAAAAGTTTGAGAACAAAAGGAGCAGATTTCTGTATACAATGAGGGAGTTTTACATCTGATTGTGGTTTAAGGTTGCCAGTTTTCAATCAGAAACAGTGTCAAGTAGTTGAACTCCAGAGAAGTACATGTTTTCTTCAAAGTGACTGGAAAAGTCTCACTATTTTTCCTGTTATAGCTCATACAAGGAAATGGGTCAAAGAACTAAAAATCCCAGCTAGTGTGCAAGGCTGTGCTTTTATTATGCTTGTATTTTTCTGACATGATCTCAGTGCAGTGAATAAGGAATTTATATGAGAACGGAGGTCACTAAATCTATGGCAGTTTTCAAGTTCTACTTTAAATGGTTTCATATGTTTGTCAGAATTTGCATTACTTAAGAAATAACTGAAAAGGACATAATCAAGGCCATGATAGGTTTGTCTAATTTCCCCCCTCCCTTGCTTCCCTTCCCCTTGTGATGTTGGGATTTCTTTCTCTTCCTTACCCCATTCATGCTCAGCAGTCTGTTAATGCTGAAAGTTTCTTTATTTTTTTTCCCCTCCTGATTTTTTCTGGCTACCATTCTCTGAGTTTAATGGTTTCATGTCTACTTATAGTTCTAAGGTGAATAACTTTTCCTTTGGGCAGGGATAGAGATCATGCCATCTCTTTGTATAAGGTCAACAGTTGTTCCTTAGTTTTAAATAAAAAAAGGATGTTGGAAGGAAAATATAAAAAGTATTATATTGGCTTTCTTGACATACACTATTTATGCAATATGTGCATTTTGATGCATTGTATATATATTATAGATAACTATGTACAATTATAGTAGGTATTGTATTGATACTCATATACATAAAATATGTTTGTTGTGTGGGATACTTAATTGTATACAATATATTCATATATGTATAACTAGATATATCAATAACAGCATTTCTGTATTTAGCATAGAAATTAAAGAGTGATCATGTTCCTAATGTGTGCAAAACCTAGTTCTGTATTTGTTTAGGTCTCAGTTGTCATGATACCCTGCAGAAGTAGTCTGGAATCTCAGAATGACCATAAAAACACAATTATGGGAAATATACTTAAGCTATACAGGATCCTGGGAAATTCATTGCTGTTTTTTGCAGGGATATCTTTTATGTGAAGCTGCCATAACTCAGATGCTGAAAAGTGAAATAAAGCTGCAAAATACCTGTTAATGTTGGTCACATGCATTAGGGCCACACATGAATTTCCAACTCCAAGAAGGTTTAACCAATGCTGTAATAAGTTTTACACCTTCATTTCCTCCTCTGTTGCTATGACATTATTGGACACTACGTTATGAATTGTTCTGCTACTATCTCACCCATTTAAACTTTTATTTTGGGGGTTCTGAAGACAAAAACATGAACAGGTTTCACCCACATTATTTTACTCAAGTTAGATTTAAGGCTAGAGGGATGCGGTATTATTGCTAAATGTACTGAGAACAGCTGCAAAGCTGTTAACAGTGAGATAAGAAACTCACAGAAGACCATTTAAAAAAAATCTATGAAAAATGTCAAGAACCCTAGGGTCCATTTAAAATTTCATTTTGGATACTGCTTTTAACCTATTTTTTGTGTGCCTGCACAACAGTACTACTTCTAAAATGAATATTTGGATTTAAAAACCAAATGGAGAAAAATGTGCATAGAAAGTTAAATGCAAAATTAAAGCACAAGAAAACTTTGTTTAATGTCATTAGAAGTTAATTGACTATAAAGTTACCCATTGGCTGCACGGTACCTTCCATCAAACTTTATCCCACTGTGTATGTCACTAATAAACACAGTATAAAACAGTCACAATTCCTACAAGGAAGAAATCATCACAGACAGTATAGGTTATTAATAATATCAACTTCAATTTATAATAAGGAGGAGAGAAAAAGAGCCTTGTGATTGAAAGTCTACATTTTGTAGATGTTCTATATTTAAGCATTTCATGTGAAGATTGTCATGATTGAGGAGGAAAACCTTCTAAAGCAGCATGATTTTCCGTGTTCTGATTACAGTTCAGATGAGTTCATTTCTTACACTAGGGAAGATGAGATCAGATCAAAATTCATTGGAATCATTCACCCTGTCTTATCACAGTTTTTAACTGTCAGAAGGTTTCAAGAAAAGCGAGCTTTGGCTATTTGTAGGAGGAAAGGAGAGAAAGAGGAAGGAAAAAGAGAGAGAGTGAACATTGCCAGTTATATAACAAAATGAAGAGGGCATGGTTTTGCTCACCTAAATATTTGCTGCACAGAAATACAGACTTCCCCTGGCATTAGAGCACAAACCCAAAAATATACAGATCTGAGAAAATTTGGATTACAGCTTGATTTACAAAACTAGACAGACAAAAATGGTACGATTACTGTACTATTCAGCAGCAAATGGAGGCAAGCAGGGGAAAGACTGTCGAGTGCTTCAGATCAGCTGACAAAGTTTCTCAGTTTGTGAGGCATCAAGCTTTTAGGGTGATAGATAGTCACTCGTTTCTAGTCCTACTGAATGCTGGATGGTGATGTTTGTGCCATATTTACACATGCTTATATTTACTCTGTGTGTGTTTGGCAGAGAGTTCATATGAGTTGATGAGAATGCATTTCTTTTCAATACTTTCCATCATAAAATCATTGTTTAAAGAGCATTTTCCTGAGTAGTTATTGCTTTGTTATTTTGAATTTTTACTAACTCTCTCTATCCAGAAAAAGAGAAGGCATTGCGTATTTTTCAATGCACCGAAAACCACATAATTTTCCCTACTGTGGACAAATTCTCTGCACATCAAAAATTGCTGTTCTGAAAGGAATAAAGAGGATTAGGACAGGCCTTCTTTGTTGGAGGTGAGAGTTCTGTGGTGCATTAGTTCATGTCAAACTCCAGTGGAATGATATTAAATGCTCTTTTAAAGGAGGGTGGGAGCAATAGCAAGGCAGGAGTGGAAGAAAGTACCACTATGTCAGGTTTTTCTCTTCCTATTTCTGATCCCATAGAAATCTGATGTAGATGCCAACCTGACTCAGTAACCAAAACATAAAATGAAGTATCAGTGTTCCAGGTGTATACCACTAGTATGTTAAATTGCTGAGCTCTCTGGAGACCATACCTTTAACAGTCGCTTTTCTGGTGTGGAGTTGGGAGTTCATAATTTCTTTCCTTCAGAGCTGTGCATTTGCCTTCTTCCATACTCTTTAATGGCATGATAGACTAGACAGACAATATTGGGCAAAAATATTGTCAGTTTTGAGCTGAATTCAGGTTTAGATTTCAAACATCCAGACAAACATTCAAAGAGTTTGGTTCAGAATGTTGTCAAAGTGTAACATCAGTTGCGATCAAGAGGCTCAGGCTTAACCTTAATTCTCAGATTATTTGGCTACCAAATGTTTGAGATATTTAATTATGTTGCAGACATTCTGCTTGGAATTGTGCAATTGTTTAGAAAATCTGGTATTACAGGCTTGATACTTTTCAAGTCATGTAATTTGGCCAACAAATGACACAACACTGGTGTGTCATTTTTATGAAATCAAATTCTGTGTTGTTCTGCATGTCCAATAAACATCTTTTGCAATTTTTTTCTTTGAAATATTTATTCAAGATTTCCTAGGAAAGAGATTTTTATAATTTTCTTTAATATGACACAGTTAAAATGTTTTATACTTGCTGCATCAATACACAGTGCATTTGTTTTTTCTGAACAGCACAGATGATTCTGAGTAGTTTGCGTGAGCTGATTACACCAGTTTCAAACTCAAGGGGACCTACAGTACATGTGACATAGTACAAATTAAGGTTGGGAGGCCTGAATTTATAATTTTAGCTGTTGCTGAAACACATTACAGTATATAGAACTGCAGGGAAGTACAAAGTGATTAACTGACAGTGAGACATATGACATTTATTTAAATCTAGTACGTATTCACAGTTGCCTTGCACAGGGAATTTGATTCATATGCCAAGGTTGTAATAACACTCTTAAGGTCCATTTTCTGCAAGGTTGAGCAGTCACAGTTCCTGTTCAGTTTGCATCAAACTCAGTTTTTCTACTAGCAATGAGAGTATTGATGTTGCTGACACTATGAATAGAGAGCCCTACTAATTGCTCACAGGTGTTTTCATCAGTCTTCTTCTAAAGCAGAGGGGCTGTTCAAACACTGGAAGTCATAGGCTGTTGATACATAAATGTGAAACTTGGTATGTGCAACAGGTGCTGTAAGTCAGGATGAATAAGTGTAAGTGTACATAAACATGGAACAAAATTCTAAAAATGTATCACAGTGTTCAAAAAGTTGATGGTTGATTATTTAGTTAAACTTGCACAAAGGATGAGACTGACACTCGTTTCCTGTTCAATCCATACCAGATTAAATCTGGAATTCCCAGAAATTTATAAAAGCAAAAAAGAAAGGCATCAAGCATCATGCTTGTTAAAGAATCCAGAATTGCAAAGAGTTCAATATTGCCTTATTTTATATTGTTTATCCTGAATTTCCAAACATTGCCCTCTTAGTACACCCTAAAACAAATATGACTTAAAAATACTGAATTTTATAAGTAACTGATTGGGCATCTTTGCTTATTTTTTTACTTGTAACTTCTGGCATTAGCTTTTTGAACTTTTATCCATAAACTAGAAGGCTAGCAACTTGTTATATTTTAAGCCATGGTTCTAATATAACAGATTTTTTTTTAGCATTCGATAGGAATCTAGGTTTAAAAGCACCTCAGTGCATTACAGCAGCAGATGGATAAAATGATGTGCTGACGATAAGTTGACAATGGGTTGGTAATGTGTATATAACTTGCAGTCTTGCACTGTGAAGCTACGTGAACAAAGCCACAACGGTGTGGTAGCTCACCACAGCTAATAAAGCAACAGGTTCACAGTGAGCTACAAGGTGCTTAGGGTCCTCCCAGTGACACCTGTGAGCACATTCCCAGTGCTGGTTCCCACACCTCTAAATCTCTGTTAGGTGGGCCTGTTTCAGTCTATGACCCAGTACGAGTGGATGACATGATGGCCTAATGACAGTGGTTGTTGTTAGATGTTTTTGTTGCATGACTTTTAAACAGTACATTATGAAATAACTATTTTAGGCAATCTTTATACACATCTGTTTTCAGGTGTATTTCCACAAAGAACAGTCATTCTCAAAATCTATGTATAAACAAAAATCTGTTTGGTGAGCATTCCCAAATAGGAAGCATAAAAAAGCCACGGAAAAAAGGAACATATAGCCAAAAATGAAATGCCTGTTTACTCATTATTCCTAAAAAGTTACCCAAATGATAAAAATCATTTTGAATGCACATGGCATTCAAAATAGATGCCAATTTTACAGCATTCAACCAGAGAAAAATGGAGTTTAGGTAAGAATAAGCATGCTCAGGTTTGTTGTGGTTTCAGAGGTACTCACTTCTCGCTGTTCTGCCAGATTAGATAAATTGAGGATGTACAGGAAATCTTATAAGAAAGTCTTATCTTTAGATTTTCAGACCTCAGAAGTTTGGATAAGCTTTGAATGAACATTTAACCTCACCAGACATCTGTATCTAAAAAAAATGCTAAATCTTTTGGGGTATACATATGACTACATATGAATACAAGAGTAGGAACTTGTTGGATTAATATGGACACATAACTTCTAATATTTACACTAATTTATCAGCCTGTCGGGAAACTGAGAAGTGGCACATCTTTTCCAGAAATACTAACCTGACTGCGTAGCATAGCTATCTGTTATTAAGGGGTGTGTTGAATCCTAGGGATTTCTTACACATGCTTACAACATCCAGGAGCTGGTTTGCAGAGTCATTTTCCAAATATAAACTATTATAAGAAAAAAATTCTGCCAGACTTTCATCCTACACAATTTTTATTCTACAGATACTCTAGAACTTAGGTGTCACTGAGAGTGAACTGATTTAAGCTGAGTCAACAAACTATTGTTTATTTTTATCTTGACATGCTATTCCTTTTTTTAATGTGTATTTCATTACTTCTCTATTGTTGATTTAACTGCAGTTTAATTAAACTACTTTCCTACACACTGTACTTGTCCAGACTGTTAACCACTATGTGATTTAAAGTACAAATACAAATTTTAACAATTATCTTTACTGAATCCTTTATGTTGTAAACACAACAAATGTATTCCACATCAAAGCATAAATGTGAATAGTCTAAGTTGGTGATGGATAATGACTGACAAGTACTGCTTGGGGATCAACCGTTTTGATGCTTAATTCTTGCATTAAACTCATCTAACCTAATAATAATAGTTGCATCACCAGTAGGTGTTTCTTTTCAGTGTGGTTGTGGATTTCAAAGGTACTTTAATTCCTCCGGCTGAGAAATTTCCATCAGAGGCAGGAAGGTGTTACTAGTCTAATAAAGGCATGAAATTGTGACATTGTGAATTATTTGCTATAAATTTACACCATGCTCTAAGAATCAGAAATTAAGGTCTCAGTAAAACTCAACTTACGTGGATCTCATTGTATGTGCAGCTTTCTTCTTTTGGTATCACAACTAACTAAATCATTGTATCTGACTGCCTGTTGAACTACAGTAGTTGTCTTAGGTATTTCCAGTTCTAAAGAAACTTACCTGTCACAACTGCTCTGCACCAATCTTTCAGTCTCTAGAAAAGGAAAGCTAAAGAGTATGAGAAGAAACAATAATGAAAAACTCTGTATTACAGCTTTCCAGGAAAAAAGATATTTGTGAACTGCAGTGAATCATGCCAACAGAAGAGACCTCCTTCTCCACATCAACATTTTGAAAAGCACAAAAGTAGTTTAGCAAATCATCTACCTAGACTTAAATAAGGCCTTTGATATGGCTCCCCACAACATTCTTGTTGCTCAGCTGGAGAGATATGGGATTGATGGATGGACTATTAGATGGATAAGGAATTGGCTAGAGGAACATGTCCAAAGAGTACAGTCAACGGATCAATGCTCAAATGGAAACTAGTAATGAGTGGTGTCCCTCAAGGGTCTCTACTGGAATCAGTACTATATATTCATCAATAACATGATGAATACATAGTGGAATTGAGTGTACCCTCAGCAAGCTTGCAGATGACAGCAACCTGAGTGGTACAGTTGATTTGCTAGAGGGAAGGGATGCCATCCAGAGGGACCTGGACAAGCTTGAGAAGTGGGACCATGTGAACCTCACAAGGTTCAACAAGGCAAGCTGCAAGGTCCTGCACCTGGGTTGGAGAAACCCCCAGTATTAATACAGGCTGGGGGATGAAGGGATTGACAGCAGCAGCCCTGTGGAGAAGGACTTGGGGGTACTGGTGGATGAAAAGCTGCACATGAGCCAGCAATGTGCTTGCAGCCCAGAAGGTCAACCATATCCTGGGCTGCATGCAAAGAAGCACAGCCAGCAGGTTGAATGAGGTGATTCTACCCCTCTACTTTGCTCTCGTGACCCCACCTGGAATATTGCATCCAGCTCTTGGGTCTCCTGTACAAAAAAGACATGGACTTGTTGGAGTGAGTCCAGAGGAGGGCCACAAAAATGATCAGAGAGGGATATAACATGTCTCTCATGAGGACAAGCTGAGACAGTTGGGGTTGTTCAGCCTGGAGAAGAGAAGGCTCCGGGGAGACCTTACTGCAGCCTTCCAGTACTTAAAGGGGGCTTAGAAGAAAGATGGAGAGAGACTTTTTACCAGGATCTGTAGTGACAGAAGGGCAACAGTTTTAAACTAAAAGAGAATAGTTTTAGATTGGACTTAATGAATACATTTTTTATGATGGAGGTTGTGAGTCACTGGAACAGGTTGCCCAGAGAAGTTGTGGATGCCTGACCCCTGCAAGTGCTCAAGGCCAGGTTGGATGGGGTTAGAGTGACTTGATTTAATGAAAGATGTCCCTGCCCATGGCAGCTGGTTGGACTAGATGCTCTTTGAATGTCGCTACCCACCCAAGCCACTCTATGATTTTATGACTCTAAATTACTCACTTTTACTATTCATCTCCTGCAAGAACAATATAACACATACTTGGGTCCAGTCAGGAACATTTCTCAAACTGGAGAAAGTTTACATCTTTACCATGAAGTTATCGATAGTACTGGATGATGAATCCGCTTTGACCTAGGGACTGAGAAAAGAGTAGAAATCTCATCTATTTTTTTTTAAATGATGAGATTATCTTTCCCACCCTCAAACTAAATTGTCTCTAGATAGTCATCAATAACACTCTCAGAAGTTAATGTGTCTTATTGATCTCTTTGTTCATGTACCATTGAAGTAGAAACTCAGGTGTGTTTCATCGTTGTTTGTTCTATCAAAGTACAACCTTTTGATGGCATCAGTAATAGGAAAATGTCATGTATCTCCAATCGTGAGGTACCCATTTACCAAGGTCATATAGACATAATCTGAAGGTATTACAGTTACTTCTATTGCAAAAAAAAAACACTTTAAGAAAGCTGAGTGAAGGTGTTACTGGCTTTGTTATAACAGCCTAGATTTAGTAAAGGAAGAGTAAGCAAAGAATTTAGAAGGAAGTGCAACCAGCATATGCAAAAGCTTAGCCAGACTTTTCACTGTAAATTGTACAAATATTCATAGTGAATATTTGTACAATTCTGCCATAAATAGAGGGAAATGGCTCATTTTATAAGGAACAAAGAGATTGAAAGAAGCAGTTGCAGAGCAGAAACATGAGGTGACAGCAAGCCTTAAGAGTACTGTTACCTAGCGATCATGTCTTGTTCAGCAATTTCTCAATTTGACTGTTAAACAAGAAAAGCTGTATGTGTTTCACAAATAAAGCAGGCAAAGGTCAGTTCAAATAAAGGTAAGAAGCAAATCAGAGGTAAGAAAAAACACCTCCTCCCCAAAGAAACTCAAGATCATACAGCCTTGTTCAATGTTGTGATCTATCTAACTTTAAGGAAATGTGTTAAATGATAAACTATTTCTTGAGTTGTCTAGAGCAGATTCTAACCCTAATTCTGAAATTAGTTTCAGACCACACAGAAGCACCACAGCAATACGAAGGAAATGACTTAACGTGAGAAGCTTTCAGAAATTTGCCAAAGCTTGGGTTTGTCTTACTGCTTCTAGAAGAGGCAGCTGACGTGAGTGAGAGTGGAGTTAGTGCAACTGGAAATGCTTCTGAAAATCTTGTCTTTAATTTATTTTATCTGTTAAAATAACACCAAAAGAAAAAACCAAGTGAAAAAAAAATCTGGCTTTTTGAGAGAATGTTAGTTGGCTGGGACTAGCAAATAAAAAAAAAAGCAGCATTAAACTGAGAATATAAATCATCTAACTCCATTTTAATTGTGGTAAATCACAGACTATGTAATTAGTGGAAGAGTACATATTTTAATCACAATTATAGGGTGATATAGTTGTATCTTATAAAAAATGATATGTTATGAGCATGATGGACAAACATGATTGATACTTTTGCTGGGTATTCCAATAAGTGATTCTTAGAAAACAAAAACACTATTGTGACTAAGCAATATCATAATTCAGAGGCCTGCTGTAAACCACAAGATAGTCCTAAACATACTTGAAAAATACTGAAGAATGTAGCCACTCATTTTTTAAAATCCTCATTATTTTTTAAATTACCTATTTCTTCAATGTATTTTAGACAATTGCAGCTGGAGACCAATTTCTACAATTCAGTAAGAATTTCACTGAAAAGTCTTGAATACATTTTTTATTTAGATGTCAGCAGTTGTTTAAACACGTCAAGTAAACATTATAATATAGAAACCTGCAACCAAATAGACTTTGAAGCTATTTACAGTTCCCTCCTGATTACAAAGTTATAAGAATTCATATTTCTATGATTTAATGTTTTGAATAAATTTTGTTATATATTAATCATATTAAAAGTGTTTATATCCTCAAAGTCTTTTAAAGAAAAAAGACCCAAAGTGAAACATATGTGAAATCTCCTCTCATGTTAATAGCAGCAGTGTTCTTTTGCACAAGTTTAGTCCCTTTTAAGTTAATGAGTTGGTCTTACAAGTTACTTCAGTGCAGCATGAATGCTCATGCAATATTGTTATCAATATTGTCAAATGTGTATGCTTTTTGTGGAAAACTTTTGCTTTTTTCCTTACCACTCACCTTTTTTAAAGCAGTATCCAGAGGTTAAGTTTTATCATACGAAGTTTAGAAAACAGTATTTCTAATTCTTTCAGACAATGGTCAAGATCTGGTAAACCTTTTTTTCCTCTTTTCAGTAAGGGGAATATTGGAGTAAGAAATAGGAAATGTCACCACAATTTTGGGCTGAATTACTTCTAAAAGAGTTTTGGAAAGCACAGGCATGTTTCTTAAAGTGCACCTTTCATATGTGACTTATTGACTTACTAACTTTCAGACTACTGCAGTGGAGTCTTCTTTCCCTGAAACCTTTAGTAAATTACATGAATTTTTTTTAAGTTCAAGTTAAGGACAAGCAAAAGGAATAATTTGGTGAAATGTTGTACCTTCTGTTTCATGCACAGGGTCTGATAATGGTACTGCAGCTGACCATTGTGGATACATTAATCTATTGTACTTTTCCTTCATCATAAGTTCTGTTTTCTTGAGCCTGCCTGCTTACAGAAGACTAAGTAGATTTCAAAGTGGGGTTAATTTGTAGGTTTAGTACCCGAAAGTGTAGCAATCATCAATTATTCTTTCTCTACTGTGAACCACAAAGGTGGGGAACTTGTGGCCCAGAGGTGGGATACAGTGCACGACTGTACTTCCTCAGGCCCATTGCCATCTTTTTTTATGCATGTTTATTGCCTACTACTGCAGCATGTGTTAGTGACTGTAAAATGTCTTTGAAAGGCTTATTTGGCCCTGAGCAGGGAGAGGGTTCCACCCCCCCCATCCTCTGGTAGTATCAAAATTAGTATCAAAGATTAAATGAGCAATTGAAAAAAATAAATCAATTAGTGGAGGAGGATCAAATTACACTAAACTTCCCTCCTGGGTTCCCTGCCCATAATAATGACTTTATTTGGAACAAAATTATTGAAAAGTGCCACTTTAAAATATGCCCTGTGTCTATTTCGGTGTCAAGTTGAAGCAGATATTTTGTGGAATGATGGGATGGTTGGAGTGGATGTATTTGAGAGCCAGAGAGGTGTTTTTAAGATGAGCCTTGAGTGTTCTTTATTAACTGAAAAACTTAACCAGTAAGGCAGCTTCCAGTTTATTTGAACACATTCTTAAAAGTCTTACAACCTGTTTTCAGGAGAAGCAGCAATGTCTCCGAAGAGCAATGCCGTCTGAGCCTCACCCGGATGCTGTCTCTGAGGCGGGAAGCTGGGCTTACTTTACAACCACTGCAAGCAACTTCACAGAGATTCTTCCTGTGCCTACATGATTCTTTCTTACATGAACTTTTCTGTTTTGTTCTTAAAAGAAACCCAGTCTGCCAGCTGGGCTCCTCAGAACAATTTTGGCGATAAATCATGACTAGTGTGTGAGTGTTTTCCTTCACTTGTAGAACTGCTTCGTGAGGCAAATACAACGCAGTTAGGCAGACTGCAGATAAAGCTTGTCTTTTATTGCAAGACTTCTTTGAAACATCAATGAAATTATCTGTAAAAGACCACAGGTTGGCCTTCTTCCAGGCAGTATTTTGACTGAGTGTAAAGCAAGCTAAATTTAAGAAAAGAAAAAGAAATTCAGTCTTTTGTTATTTGCCAGGGCATTTAAGCATGACCTGCCCCTGTTCCATCAGTCCTTGTTAAAGGGCCATATCAATCTTTCCTACTTGCTCCTCATTACTGATTTGTATTGTGAAAATATCAAGAGGTATTGGTATCTTACAAACATTGTGAAAATGTTAAGAGATATCCATAACACAATAAAAAAAAAGACATTAGATTCATAGTTCCAAGAAAGACATGTACATTCCCCTTGATTTTTTTTTTTTTTTTTTTTTTTACAGAGACAAAATCAGAAGGTAGTAGGGTGAATTTTTTTCTTTACATTTGTCTGGAGTGCCTACATATCTACTCCTACTCTTGCATTAGAAAATATATAGTGAAATAAATTAATACATTATTTTTTACCTAGCATATAAAATAAGCCTTCACTTCCACATAAATATTCCAAGGAAACATTGAAGAACAACCTGCATAATTCAGTGTTTGGTTGAGTCTTTACCATCTTTTCTTAATTCGTCTGCATGCTGTTTTACTAGCCAATGATCCTGAGAGAGAAAATAAAGGCTTAAGCCATCTTTAAGTTTTGGGTTTGGAAAGATTGTAAATATCAGTCAGACAATTGCTTGTCTGGAGTATAATTCAGTGAGTTCAATTAAAAATGAGATTAAAAACTGTAAGAAGTGCAATGCTGTTTTTAATTATATGTCTCACTTGTGTATATCTTTTCGGGAGTTTACAAATCTGAGATGAGATCTCCCTGCTGTGAGTCACATTGTATACATCAATTCATAATGTTTGGTTGCACCAGGCCTTGGGCATTTAGAAAAAAATAACAGACAGCTTGATATCTCTCTGCTTGAACATCCAGGTCCCAAAACTTAGCACATTTATTCTAGTAGGCCTACTAATGGTTCCTCTTCCGTTATCCCACTGGGGACAGCGGTCACATGGTCTTTTTCTGCTTTATTTCTGGATATTGCCACCTCCTGAATGGACTCAGAGCTCTAACTCTAATCACACTGTGATAGGGCCAAATTAAGCAATGTTGTTAGGTCAGGAGACAGAGGATTTGGGGGACTACCATGTAGCGTTAAGATACAAGTAAGCTCCAAAGCAGTGACAGCAGTAACAGTCTGGCTAGAGCAGAGCATCGCTTGCCGCAGGGAAGCTGACTCAGCAAAGAAGTTGCCTTTGCTGTACTTAGCACTGAGATTCAACAAATGCAATCAAGCTCTCATTTGTTAGCTGCTCTGCGGTAACTGTTTGCACACAGACAGTCCTTTGCAGCTGCAGAGTAATTCAGTTCAGCTTGACTGGGCTAAATCAGCTTAGACATGTCTTATTTGCATGGGCTGAGAGCAGGCAGAAGGCTGGCTGCCGAGGCTTGGCTGATGTGAGCTATACGTTGTCTCACCCATCAGTTATCAAAACGTACTGAAGGTTGCTGTACTTTTCTGTGATTTTCTGTAGCTAGATCTTTTCCCCTACTAGCTTTCTGAGTTGTATATTTTCTGAAATAACTGCCTTGATGTAGCACTGCAGAGGATTTGACTAATTAAAATGTAATTGCCAACTTTCTCATCTTGATGAGTGCATCCAGTTTTGATTAACTAATTTGAAAAATGTACTGGAAAAAATACAAAAGAGAAGATAAAACCTTGAGAGGAGAGGTACAGTAGAAGCAGAAATCTAAAAAGAATTTGTTGGTGTTGTTTTAATTTGGAAATCAAACTCCTTAGTAAAACAGACATTCAGATGTGTTAAGTAGGATAAAGAAGATCAAGAGAAGGTCAATACAGGAATAATACTTTATTTTCTCTGAATACAAACTTAAAACACTGTCAGTTAATTAAAATGCAAACTATATATGTATTTCAGTATAGTTTTAGGTGATAACCTTTATATTCTGTGGAACTCATTGCCACAGGAAGTTACTTATGAAATAAGTATTTGCAGAAATGTGCACTGGATTTAGTCTAGCTTTGATAAAATTACAGGAATTATCATCTTCATGTTTTAAATCAGAATCTGATCACATCTCCTCTGGAGAAAACTTTTTTGTGTGCTACACTACCGCAAAACTAGTTATCTTTTTTTATGTGCATACCTTCCCCTCAGATATTTATAATTAGTTTGAGACCACCAGATCACATGAGTCAGTGTTTTTTTAAGGTTGTTGGCAGATTCATTGTTCCTAAATTATTTAAATAACAAAGTCAGAGGCAGCTAATGCTATGGGCCATGACAGACAGCAAAATAATTGATTAAAATATTTAATAAGCTTGTGTGCAAGATGGAACTCTAGATGGAGCAGTTCTCTTTGTTTGAACTTGCTTTGCTGGGCTGATAATGATTTCACTAAGTTAGTACCTATTAGACAAGTGGCTGGCACAAATATGATATCATAGTTCTGTTGAAACATTCAAACTTAGATTGATTTCCTTAATAAGAAGCTTTCGTATTAGTGTAGGAGGAAAACCTGTAGTGAGTGTTCACCTTCCCAAATGTATTATTTTAAATAATAGCAAAAGTAATTTTATGAAATAACAAGATTGTATAATGCAGCAAAAATGAATTCAATATTTCTCGACGGCTTTATTGAATATATGATTTGCTCTAATGGCAAAATAACATTTAGAAAAGAGAAATAGGGAAAAGGTCTAGCTAAATACTGGAGTTATGGGAACTAAACTGTTGTGTCATGTGCCAGTGGTATAGGTGTTACCAGATTAATTTAAAATGCCTCAAAGTTCTGCTTGTTGCAGTGTTCAGAGGGAAGCTGCATGTGGTCAACTTTCAACCCTATCTCACAGGGGAAAGGCAGAAGGTTGCTAGAGGCCCGGCTTTGCCTTTTATGTTCTTGCTCACAACCAAGATGGCCAGGAAAATACAACCAGTTATCTCAGAGCATTCTGCTTCGGCTTCTGGAACCACCATGAGGAGCATGCTCAGCCACCTAGCACTGTGAATACTGCCAGTGCTCCCTCACCTGCGCTTCTCTATGGCTTTCTAGAACAGTACACCTCCCTAGCATACTTCCAGAGAAGTAGTCCTATTCATTTAGTTTTCCTTCCCTATGCCAGCATTTGTAACAGTCCAATCACTGCAAAATTAAAGATGCAAACTACAGAAAACCAAGAGGAGTATCTTCCTTTGGTCTGATTGCCTCTGTTCTCTGTGCAAAAGAGAAGAAAAAGAGTAGATTCCACTGAAGGTCCTCTTCCTAATTATAACTCCCCTCCCAGAAAATTAGATGCAAAATAAATGGCCTTTCATACCTGATCTTCCCAAGCCAGAGCGGATGCTTGAAGTAAAGCTGTGCACATTAGCTTAATTCTCCTTCCCTTCGGAATGAGACTTCAAGGAAAGCAGGCCTTGGAGTCCTGCCTTTTGTTAATGGCCATTCCTCATTTTGAAACTAGCCTCAAGCTACCTGAACAAAAAAATACCTAATGCACGCAAAGACTAGATGATGGGAACCTAAAAGAATTTATTCCATAGAAGATATAACTCTTCCCACACACAGAATAAGAAACACTACAAAAAGGAAGGGTTTTGTGCCAATATTTAAATACCTGCAATTGAGAGAATGACGATGATAGTTCTTTTTCCTTCTCATTTTATAGTCAGTCCTCAGTCCTTTATAATGTTGGTATCATGAGCCAAGTTTTGTTAATGGAGACTGAAAAGAGATTACTAAATTACAGGACTTTATTTATGCATTTTTTAAAATTTGTTTTAACAGTCTGTGACTTTCTGTAGATCTAGACCTTTGTTATATACTGCTAACAACGCATTCTAATGTTATAATAAACCTGGAAGCAACATCAAGAATCACGTATTCTATAGAATTGGTTTCAATATTTCACATTAAGCACAGTAAATGGATATCTAATTCACCATTGACTTTCTTCAATAATATTGCCTGCCAACTTCTCATGAAAAAATGACTGAATCACAGAATCATTAAGGTTGGAAAAGACCTTCAAGATCATCAAGTCCAATCATCAACCCAACACCACCAGGCCCACTAAACCATGTTCTGAAGAGCCACATCCACAAGATTTTTGAACACTTCCAGTGATAGTGACTCCACCATCTCCCTGGGCAACCTGTTCTGATGCTTGACCACTCTCTCGGTAAAGAAATTTTGCCTAATACCTAACCCAAACCTCCCCTGGTGCAACCTGAGGCCATTTCCTCTTGTTTTATCACTAGTTACTTGGGAGAAGAGGCCAACACCCCCTCACCACAGCCTCCTTTCAGGTAGCTGTAGAGAGCGATAAGGTCTCCCCTCAGCCTCTTCTTCTCCAGATTGAACAAACCCAGTTCCCTCAGCTGCTTCTTATAAGACTTGTTCTCCAGACCCCTCCCCAGTTTCATTGCCCTTCTCTGGACACGCTCCAGCAACTCAATGTCCTTCTTGTAGTGAGGGGCCCAAAATTGAACACAGTATTCAAGGTGCAGCCTCACCAGTGCTGAGTACAGGGGCACAATCACTTCCTTACTCCTGCTGGCCACACTATTTCTGATACAGGCCAGGACGCTGTTGGCCGCCTTGGCCACCTGGGCACACTGCCGGCTCATGTTCAACCGACTGTCAACCAGCCTCCCCAGGTCCTTTTCTGCTGGGCAGCTCTCCAGCCACTCCTCCCCCAGCCTGTAACGTTTTGTGACTCAAGTGCAGGACCCGGCACTTGGCCTTACAAAAACTCATACAGTTGATCTCAGCCCATTGATCCA